>NC_059207.1:53491548-53791548 GCF_020615455.1 Coregonus clupeaformis
TCTGTTTTTGTACAGTGTCTGCACCCTGATCTCCACCTATCTACTCCCTCTTTCCCTACTCTCTCTCCCTGCCCTCTTTCCCTCTCGCTATCCCCCTCTGCTCTCTCTCTCTCTGTCTCTCCCCTCTCTTTAATCAAGAGTACTGGCAGGGGCACAGGCGGGGCGGCTAGGGCTTTGGAAGGGGAGGAGAGAGAGATATAAACAAACCATGCCACAGAGAAATAACGGGCTGATAAAATCCACCATCGGAAGGTTTTAACTCCGGAGGGAAAGCACACAGGGTAATTTAGAGTAAGGGTTGAGATTACGGTCTCAGAAGCACAGGTCCTCCAGGAACTCTCCCGCACGCGCACACACACACACACACACACACACACACACACACACACACACACACACACACCATGAGATCTGTTCCATCATTGAGGGTGGGATGAATTCCATCCTGACAATCTAATCTGGATTATATGGAGGGGTGAGAGATGGGTGGGATGGGGTGAGGAGAGGTGGGATGGGGTGAGAGAGTAGTGGCGTCGGGATGTTTGGTTTATGAGGAGGGGTATCTAGATAATAGTGGAATAAGGAATTTACTGAAAGACCTCATCCAAAACGAATGGTTTATGAGGAGACAGGCAGTAAGGATGCAGGTAGTAAGTGGGTCAGCCAGTGATCCTGTTCTTCTCTGTTCTCTATTCAAATCCTCAACTGCCCTATTCCCTGCCTTCAGCCAATAGCGGCCTTCAGCCACCCACTACTTCCTGGTAATCCGCCTATCAGAGCTGGTTTGCTGTGACAGGAGACAGACAACGGAAATCAGGTTTGTTTTCATAGGCTGGTCTGAGATCAGTTTATCACACATACCGTCACAATTACAGGAAGAGACCATGTCTGGAAATGTAAATGATTAGCCTTGAAAATGTAAAGAATACTTTGTATGAAATGATAATGTTGTATGTTAAACAAACTATGTGATAAAATATTTACAATTATTCACTCAAATCCTGTAGTATTCAACTCCTGTTAATACTGAAGGAAGAATACAGTGGGGGAAAAAAGTATTTAGTCAGCCACCAATTGTGCAAGTTCTCCCACTTAAAAAGATGAGAGAGGCCTGTAATTTTCATCATAGGTACACGTCAACTATGACAGACAAATTGAGATTTTTTTTTCCAGAAAATCACATTGTAGGATTTTTAATGAATTTATTTGCAAATTATGGTGGAAAATAAGTATTTGGTCACCTACAAACAAGCAAGATTTCTGGCTCTCACAGACCTGTAACTTCTTCTTTAAGAGGCTCCTCTGTCCTCCACTCGTTACCTGTATTAATGGCACCTGTTTGAACTTGTTATCAGTATAAAAGACACCTGTCCACAACCTCAAACAGTCACACTCCAAACTCCACTATGGCCAAGACCAAAGAGCTGTCAAAGGACACCAGAAACAAAATTGTAGACCTGCACCAGGCTGGGAAGACTGAATCTGCAATAGGTAAGCAGCTTGGTTTGAAGAAATCAACTGTGGGAGCAATTATTAGGAAATGGAAGACATACAAGACCACTAATAATCTCCCTCGATCTGGGGCTCCACGCAAGATCTCACCCCGTGGGGTCAAAATGATCACAAGAACGGTGAGCAAAAATCCCAGAACCACACGGGGGGACCTAGTGAATGACCTGCAGAGAGCTGGGACCAAAGTAACAAAGCCTACCATCAGTAACACACTACGCCGCCAGGGACTCAAATCCTGCAGTGCCAGACGTGTCCCCCTACTTAAGCCAGTACATGTCCAGGCCCGTCTGAAGTTTGCTAGAGTGCATTTGGATGATCCAGAAGAGGATTGGGAGAATGTCATATGGTCAGATGAAACCAAAATAGAACTTTTTGGTAAAAACTCAACTCGTCGTGTTTGGAGGACAAAGAATGCTGAGTTGCATCCAAAGAACACCATACCTACTGTGAAGCATGGGGGTGGAAACATCAGGCTGTTTTTCTGCAAAGGGACCAGGACGACTGATCCGTGTAAAGGAAAGAATGAATGGGGCCATGTATCGTGAGATTTTGAGTGAAAACCTCCTTCCATCAGCAAGGGCATTGAAGATGAAACGTGGCTGAGTCTTTCAGCATGACAATGATCCCAAACACACCGCCCGGGCAACGAAGGAGTGGCTTCGTAAGAAGCATTTCAAGGTCCTGGAGTGGCCTAGCCAGTCTCCACATCTCAACCCCATAGAAAATCTTTGGAGGGAGTTGAAAGTCTGTGTTGCCCAGCGACAGCCCCAAAACATCACTGCTCTAGAGGAGATCTGCATGGAGGAATGGGCCAAAATACCAGCAACAGTGTGTGAAAACCTTGTGAAGACTTACAGAAAACGTTTGACCTGTGTCATTGCCAACAAAGGGTATATAGCAAAGTATTGAGAAACTTTTGTTATTGACCAAATACTTATTTTCCACCATAATTTGCAAATAAATTCATTAAAAATCCTACAATGTGATTTTCTGGATTTTTTTTCTCATTTTGTCTGTCATAGTTGACGTGTACCTATGATGAAAATTACAGGTCTCTCTCATCTTTTTAAGTGGGAGAACTTGCACAATTGGTGGCTGACTAAATACTTTTTTCCCCCACTGTATTAATATGTTGTTACAATGGTTATAATGATGCAGTAATCTTACCCATTTATACTGTACAAGACATGTTTTTTTTATGCAATTTCAAATCTGTATTTGAAATCTGTATTTGAAATGTCGCTAAGTTATTACCCCTTCTCTAAGTTGTTGCATGTTTTTACTAATGACAGAATATGGTCAAATATGTATCAATGCTATATGTAGAATAAAACAATCACTTTAACTGGTACAAAGCTTGTACTGCATGTACTTTTAAGTACAACTAAAACTACAGTAAAATATTTGTACTAAATGTACAGTAAAAATTTAATATTTGTTCCATTGGCATTATTCAACCTACTGTCCTTAATAAATCACACAGTACAAAATAGATAGTGATTAAAATATTTTATTGGTTTTAGGAAAATATTAAAAAATTAAAGTTTAATAGCAAAAAAGGAAGTGCAAAGTGTGAAAGCTTTACAACTTGTAGTAATGTAGTGGTTGGCAGAGTTCATTTTTACAGTTTAAAGGCAACCAATGCAAACGTTACTGTTGTGACTCTCTTGGGTGGTCCTTCATCTAAAAGTATGACATTTTATCTGGAAGAGAGAAGACAAAAAATAATTTCTCTTTTGTAGGTTACGATTGAGGAAATCTATTTTTGTTGTCAATACTGTATATTCATGGTCGGTTTAACTTCCTAGTATGAGAGTAAACGTCCAAAATGTTTACCCTTAAATAGTGTACTTAGGCTAGTAATGAACCATTTTAGGTCACTATGTCTTATGTGTACATTAAGTACATTAAGTAAACTAAGAATGGACTCTATAACCTCTGTGTGTGTGTGATATGGCAGCTGCAAGCAGAAACGTGAGACTTTACAAATGTTAAATGTGTTATTTTTAACCCGTTGAATGCCAGATATTTTTACCTCAACAGGGCCGTGGCCTGATTTGGTGGCTGTCTACTCTGGAGGAATGTTGAAATAATGCCATTGGATACATTTGAATATCGTTTTCTATTGATAACAAACCTGAGTAAACTTGGATATCTTCACCTAAATCCTAAACTGATCAGTTTCCTATTTGACCTTTTTAACCTGCAAATGTAACGTACACTACCACATCAACTGAAGTGATTTGACCTATTCATGCTTGTGAAAGACCCAGTTTTGGGCCAAAGAATGGTGCTGGTTTTCATGATCAGTGTATAGTGTTGCCAATGAGACTTGGCAACACTATACAGTACAGTGATCAATGATCTGTAAGTGCAGTGGAGCAGAGAAAACTAACACGCAATGTAGCCCTGTAGCCCTCTGGGACATTCTACAGGCAATCTAACCCACTCAAACCCCCCTACTCTCTATGAATACTGCTTTGCTATTGGTCAGGACAGGTCCCCTGTAGCTCAGTTGGTAGAGCATGGCGTTTGCAACGCCAGGGTTGTGGGTTCGTTTCCCACGGGGGGCCAGTATGAAAAATTTATGCACTCACTAACTGTAAGTCGCTCTGGATAAGAGCGTCTGCTAAATGACTAAAATGTCAATGTAAAAATGTTTCTGTCATCCTCTGCATTCTGAATACTGCACTGCTATTGGTCAGGACAGGTGTCTGTAATCCCTCCCCCTCCCCTGTCAGCCACTCACCATCAGGTTCGGAGTCGGAGTCTACGAGGGGCGGGATACGGATGAGGATCTGGCGGCGGTCTCTCTGGACGACCAGTTGGAGTTTTCCTCTAGACTTCTCTATGAGCTTCCCTGCATCGTTCAGAGACAGGTTCTCTGTTACTGTCCCATTGATCTGGAGCGAGGGAAGAGATGCGAGAGACGGGAGAGGAGAGGACAGGAGAGAGAAGGAGAAATTAGTGTAAATGAGTGTTAGATGAGTAGTGATTTGACAGTTTGGTGGGAGAGAGGATTAAAAGGTTCCTCTTTGGCAGCATCCTGCTTTGCAGTCATGCCAATGACGACCAATTGAACTTCCATTGAGAGTATGTGTGTGTAAAGGAGAGCACAAGAGATTAATTGTGTGTGTGGGTATATTACCTTGAGGATGATGTCTCCCTCCTGTAGGTTTCCGTCCTTGGCAGCCAGTCCTGTACTGGTCATCTCCTTGATGAATATCTGACTGCCCAGACGCAGACCATACTCTAGACACACACAAACACTTAGTGACCAGCTGCGGCAACCAGAGAACATACACAGCCTGAAACTTAAAACCACGTTCACGTCTGACCTTACAACCTTATAGCACAAATAATAAACTGACCCTTCCAAATCAAAGCAGTAAACATTTACCGTGTCCCACATTTTTTGCATTTACATTTTAGTCATTTAGCAGACGCTCTTTTCCAGAGCGACTTACAGTTAGTGAGTGCATACATTTTTCATACTGGCCCCCCGTGGGAATCGAACCCACAACCCTGGCATTGCAAACGCCATGCTCTACCAACTGAGCTACACGGGGGGCCAAATGAGCCCTGGTCAAATGTATTGCTTTATATACTGTAGGCAACAGGGTGCCATTTGGGACACAGTTATTCATATGCTCCCTCCTTCCTGATCACTTATTGTAAAGGAAAAGACATGATTTGTATTTGTATTTATTATGGATCCCCATTACATGCTGCCAAGGCAGCAGGCTACTCTTCCTGGGGTCCAGCAAAATTAAGGCAGTTATACAATTTAAAAACATTACAATACATTCATAACAGATTTCACAACACACTAAAAGTGTGTGCCCTCAGGCCCCTACTCCACTACCACATATATACAACACAAAATCAATTTGTACGCGTGTGTATAGTGCATATGTTATCGTGTGTGTGTGTGTGTTTGCATGACAATCAAATTGTACTGCTTGCATCAGTTACTTGATGTGGAATAGAGTTCCATGTAGTCATGGCTCTATGTAGTACAGTGTGCCTCCCATAGTCTGTTCTGGACTTTGGGACTGTGAAGAGACCTCTAGTGGCATGTCTTGTGGGGTATGCATGGGTGGTCGGTGCATTCAACATGACAGACAGGTCAGTGCATTCAACATACCTCTCACAAATACAAGTAGTGATGAAGTCAATCTCTCCTCCACTTTGAGCCAGGAGAGATTGACATGCATATTATTAATGTTAGCTCTCTGTGTACATCCAAGGGCCAGCCGTGCTGCCCTGTTCTGGGCCAATTTCAATTTTCCTAAGTCCCTCTTTGTGGCACCTGACCACACGACTGAACAGTAGTCCAGGTGCGACAAAACTAGGGCATGTAGGACCTGCCTTGTTGATAGTGCTGTTAAGAAGGTAGAGCTGCGCTTTATTATGGACAGACTTCTCCCCATTTTAGCTACTGTTGTATCAATATGTTTTGACCATGACAGTTTACAATCCAGGGTTACTTCAAGCAGTTTAGTCACTTCAACTTGCTCAATTTCCACATCATTTATTACAAGATTTCGTTGAGGTTTAGGGTTTAGTGAATCATTTGTCCCAAATACAATGCTTTTAGTTTTTGAAATATTTAGGACTAATTTATTCCTTGCCACCCATTCTGAAACTAACTGCAGCTCTATGTTAAGTGTTGCAGTCATTTCAGTCGCTGTAGTAGCTGACGTGTATAGTGTTGAGTCATTTTCTCAAAGCCAGTGGCATGTCATTAGTAAAGACTGAAAAAAGTAATGGGCCTAGAAAGCTGCCCTGGGGTGTTTCTAATTCTACCTGGATTATGTTGGAGAGGCTTCCATTAAAGAACACCCTCTGTGTTCTGTTAGACAGGTAACTCTATATCCACAATATAGCAGGGGGTGTAAAGCCATAACACATACGTTTACTAAGGGTTGGTAACAGGCTGACTGGTTGGCTATTTGAGCCGGTAAAAGGGGGCTTTACAATTCTTAGGTTGCAGAATGACTTTTGCTTCCCTCCAGGCCTGAGGGCACACACTTTCTAGTAGGCTTAAATGAAAGATATGTCAAATAGGAGTGGCAATATCATCCGCTATTATCCTCAGTAATTTTCCATCCAAGTTGTCAGACCCCGGTGGCTTGTCATTGTTGATAAGACAACAATCATTTTTTCACCTTTTCCACACTCACTTTACGGAATTCAAAATTACAAGGCTTGTCTTTCATAATTTGGTCAGATATACTTGGATGTGTAGTGTCAGCGTTTGTTGCTGGCATGTCATGCCTAAGTTTGCTAATCTTGCCAATGAAAAAATCATTGATCACAGCTTCTCACCTTCGTTGGGTCTGTTCTTGACCAGCAGGACGTTAACAGGTTTCTCCAAGGGCTCCAGGTCTCTAGCTCCTCCTCGGGGGAGGTCAGGGGAGGGCGATCGGGACGGCTCATGGAGGTGGTCTCTACTCTTACTCTTCACCATCCTCCCCCCGGTACCTCCCCCATCGCCGTACCGCCCCCCTCCTCGCTCGTAGCTGTCTCCCCGGCTGTAGTTCCTCCCACCTGGACTTCCTCCTCCCCCTCCTCTCTCCCGGTCCGTGCTCCTCCCCCGGCTGCGTTCCCGTGGATACCGTGGCCTCTCGGGACTGGGTGGCTCCCGGTCCAAGGCCCGCCCCCTGCTGTTGTCGCGGTGAGGCTCCGGGCTCTGCGACGCCCTCTCCTTGCTCCTCCCCCGGCTTCTCCCTCGGTTACCATGGCCGCCGTAGTCGGGGTCCAGGTAGCTCTTGTTGTCAGGGGTGAGGTCGCGAGGCTCGCGGTTGTAACCAGGACCACCGTTGCCACGATGCCAGCCCCCGTCACTCTGGTTGTCATCGGCATCGTAGTAGCGGGTGGAGCCGAAGTCTCGACTCTCGGCGCCAGGAGAGGGAGGGTGTTTCAGGGAGTGGAGAGCCACCTTCCGAGGTCTCTTCACTGTCTGGGGGAGACAAAGACACACACACACACACACACACACACACACACACACACACACACACACACACACACACACACACACACACACACACACACACACACACACACACACACACACACACACACAGAGAGAGACAGACAGGGTAAACTGTTAGAGACTGAACACTAGACTGCTGCATTTTGATGGAAAGGATCGATTTAGTTAACACGTGCAACAAAACACCCATGAGACACACACGCACACAGAGCCAGGAGCAGGGGCGGGGCAGGAGCAGAGGCCATGACAGTAAGGTTAGTACGGTTATTTTTGGCTGTGCAGTGTTAAAGGAGCATCACCTGGAAAGAATGGGGTCAGCTCAGTGAAGTGTAAAACACCTCGCTCGGCAGTACTGTGGCTGTCTGTATGGTGTTCCACTCCCACACTGTTAGAACTAGCTGAACTTGTCAGCTTAACTTGTTTAACTGCTGGGTTGAATAACTGTCAAGGCCAAATCATCTCTGTATAAATCTGGTCAACTATTACATCATTGGGATCAATGTATGAAAATCTATTTTTCCAAGTCTGGCCTATATTAACATTGCCAATCCAGCAACACTATGATATACCTAATGGCCAATGGAAAAACACAAATCTCTTGAACAATTGGCCATTGTTGCCTACCTTTAGTTGGCTTCCTTCCTGCAATCTAACTAACTACAGTGATACTCACTATCTTGGCGGTCTTCCCACATTTGCGTAGCTGCTGCACAGCGAAGGAATGAGGCACGTTGTCCATGAGGATGGAGTTGACTTGGATCACACGGTCATTTTCACTGGGGAGGGAAACAACAAAACACACAGTTCACACAAAACCTCAAATAAAGGGTTCGAAACTCAATCTAGGGGCGCACCTCAATAGTCAAAAATGGCTTCCTCTCATTGTGTCCTTCCTTTCTTTCATCTGTACTGATTTGGAGAAAAAAAAACTGGACAGGTAAAAACCTTGCTTTTCACCTATGTTTTCAAATCAGTGCAGATGAAGGAGAGGAGATGAGGACGAGGTCTTCAAACTACTGAGATTCACAGGAAGTAGTTGATGACATAAGAGGAAGAGAAAGCAATAGTTGATGACATAAGAGGAAATAGTAGTTAATGGCATAATGAGGAAGCGGTGTAACGTACAACAGTAGTCCATCAGCTGGTCCTCCCTGCAAAACGTCTGACACGATGATTGATGTCTCGCCGTTCTCCACGTTGGGGTTGTCCCGCCCCCCCGACACAGCGATACCAAACCCCATCTTGGAGTCCTGCATGCAGGATAGATAGATAGATAGAGAGAGAGAGAGAGAGAGAGTGAGAGAGTGAGAGAGCGCGAGATAGAGTGAGTGAGATAATTAAGTTGGGGGTTGGGCAATGGAAAAGATACAGGGTTGAAATTTGACAGGGGATTGGGAGGTCAGACAAACAAATAGAGTAAAATGGGTTGAAATTGAATGAGAGAGTAGACAGAGAGACAGACAGACAGGTAGACAGAGCATGATGACATTGGATGGGTTGAAGGGTCGACTACAACCACATAGATGGGAAAGACGGGAGGAGATCGGTTGGTGGGGCGAGGGAGGAGGGAGGAGCAGACGGCTTGCGTTTCCAATGTGGCTCTAATTGTCTCTGCCCTGAATGGCACATACATCACAACCCACAGGTATAGAGGGACAGAGAGGAGGGAGATGAGGGACAGAGAGGAGGGAGAGAGGGGGAGAGAGATGAGGGACAGAGAGGAGAGAGAGAGGGGGAGAGAGATGAGGGACAGAGAGGAGAGAGATGAGGGACAGAGAGGAGGAGAGAAAGAAAGAGACCAGGAGAGCTGTGCAAGACGAATAGAAAACAATCACACACACTCCCTCTAGCCAGAATACAGTCGCGTCCAAGTAGTTGACATGACAAATCTCCCCCGGAAAGAGAGAGGGATAGAGAAAGAGAGAGAGAGAGTGAAAGAGAGAGAGAGCGAGAAAGAATGAGCGTGAGAGGGATAGAAAGATAGAGAGAAAGCAATGAAAGAGAGTGAAAGCAGGTCAACCTTGGAGCTCTTGGCTATCAATGGGGGAAAAATACATCTCCTGTCCGTCTAGATGAAGATGCATGATAGGAGGAGTAACAGACACACACACACACACACACACACACACACACACACAGTAAATGGGGGATATGGAGAGCAGGGTATTAGTCAGAGACGTGGTCTCCCCTAACAACACTTACCTCCTTAGTGTGTCAAATAGATTGATGGACACACGGCTGGGAGAGAGTGACTCATAACTGAATTATGTGTGTGTGTGTTGGTTTCTACTCCTCGTGTCTACTTATTATGTGCATGTATGTGTGTGCATTTACGTACATGCGTGCAGACGCAAGTGTGTGTTCCTCCTCCCTCCCAGTGTGGATACTGAGAGCCAGGGCTAGCCTAGGGAATAGTGATGCATCCATGTGATAAGGTCGAACATCCCAAACAGCTATCTCCCAGGATCACTCTCAGTCCTCCTAACGGCGTCCTCTCTTCCTGTTGTTAGCCCTGTTTCCAAGCTCTGTGATGTCATATTCTCCATGACTGTGTTTATAGTTGATCGGATAACATTCATTCTATATCCGTCCCAAATGGCACCCATACTCCCAACATAGTGCACTACTTTTGACCAGAGCCCTTTGCGCCCTATGGGGCCTGGTCAAAAAGTAGTGCACTACTATAGTAAATGGGTTGCCATTGGGGAAGCAGCCTATGTTTGTAGTTGATCTGATAAGGTTAATAAAACGTTGATCCTATCTACTACAGTCAGTGACCACAGAGACATCCTCTCTTCTGGGGATACTGTGTCTGACTGGAGGCTTCAGTAAAGGGAGTTGAGAGATGCACATACACGCATGCATGCATGCACGCACGCATGTGCATTTCGCGCGCACACACACACACGGTGAGAGCCAACACAAACCAGAGAGATTCCATACGAAAACAGGACAAAAAAAGACCATGATTTGGGGTATTTTAACAAGATTTAATCCATAGAATGGTCCTTTGGAGGAAGGATTGTTGACATATACTTGACATTTTTATCTAAAAGCATAAATGAGAAATAAATAATATTTATGACATTTTGGACTTACCCAGGCCTGGTTTAAGCCTCCAGAATGGTGTCATATGAAGCTTCACTGCTTGCTCTGTAATATGAGTAGTGTTTTTTACGTTCATTTATGAATATTGAACCATATCAACATGAATAATATTTTGCACATTTCTTTATATATCGTTGAACATAATATACTCTACGGGGATATCAAAGTTTGTTGGACCCCAGGAAGATTAGCTGACGTTATGGCATCAGCTAATGGGGATCCTAATAACAATTAAAAATTCCAGAGTGGAATCTCTGCTAGTTTTAAAGTTGTGTTCCATTTTATACAGAGAAATTGGCACTGTAGGCCATGTAAGCAATAACAGCCCTCCTTTTATTTGTATCATTGCACATCCTGCAAATCACCACAAGGGGCGACCATTTTGAATCAATTTTCACATTCACTGTTGGTAATGCTTACAAATTAGATCATAACTCTACAAGTAACAGAGATCCCACTCTGGAACGTAGATATTATGTTATATTATGTTCAACAATATATCGTAAGATTTGCCAAAACAAATATTTTTCTATAATTATATGTTTCTTTTTTTCAATATTCATAAATTAATGTAAAAAAATTAAAATACTACTCATATTACATAGCAAGCAGTAAAGCTTCATATGACACCATTATGCCTGTAGCACCTACAAATTAAACATTTTTGAGTCCTAAAGGTCCTGAACAGTCATTCTGAAAAGTACTTTTTCTCTCATGGCTAACTACCAGGAAGTTTGAAAAAACAGGCTGAGTGGGAGGGGAGCTTATATTCATGAGCTCGCCTTGAATGACAGCTCTTTGAAATGTCAAGCAACTTGGATGCAGTGAGCAGTGTTGCATCTCAAGCAAATGTGGTGACACACAAAGCAACTCAAACAACATTGAAATTGCATCAATTATATCCTTTAAAAATATATATATATACATCTCCCGTTTGGCATTTCTCTTGTGATGCAGTTCACAGCAGCACTGACAGATGTGTTAACTTGACAACGGCGTCAGAGTTTTGAACGACCCTTCACCCCCTTTTGTTCCATGCAGGCTGAAGACCTAGCTAGCCAGTAACTAGCTAACACCTGACACAGATGAAAGGGGAAACATATGAGTATCTTTGCCATAGATGAATAGGGTAAACTTGTAATTATATTTGCTGACACTCTACAGTCAAATTTTGATACCAGTAGAGTAGCTATCTAGCTATTTAAATTACGCCCATCTGCAAACGATGTTTCTCCGATGTTGGTTACAAGGTGGTACTTATTTAAATTATCATGTTACCATTGGTGTATTTAAATGTGAGTTAAGGTGATGTCACCTTTTCCCCTTACTAATGAATCCAAGTGTTTGACATGGGGGAAGGGACCAGTAACTTTATAATCAAACTTTATCAATGTAGAGGCAACATTTTCCATACTTTGGTCATCATATTTCGATCTGGTTTCCTTCAAATATCATCAATTTTCATGAAAAACATGATTTTGATTGTTCATTACCTTTAAAGGATGCCTGGGTAAGGCCAACATGTCATAAACATACCAACTTTTATTAATTATTCTCAACTATACTTTCAGATACAAATGTAAAATATGTCAACAAACCATCTTCCAAAGGACAATTCTATGAATTACATTTAATGAAAATCACAAAAATCTGTTTTTTTGTTGTTGTCCTGGTTTCATATGAAATCACTCACCTGCTGTGGTCCTTTGCTGATGGCAAAGGACAAAGACAACACACACACACTACTCTGTGAACCTACATTGTAGGTCATCCACTGGGGAGAGACCATAGGAGAGACTCCAGGGCCAGTACATGTAAAGGTCACAGGTTAACTAACCCTTTGTAGTCTCTCACTCACACACACACAAAGAGAGACAGTGCATTCGGAAAGTATTCAGACCAATTGACTTTTTACACACTTTGTTACTTTACAGCCTTATTCTAAAATGAATTACATATTTTTTCTCTGCAATCTACACACAATACCCCATAATGACAAAGAAAAAACTAGTTTAGAAATGTATTAAAAATAAACAACGGAAATATCACATTTACATAAGTATTCAGACCCTTTACTCAGTACTTTGTTGAAGCACATTTGGCAGAGATTACAGCCTTGAGTCTTCTTGGGTATAACACTACAAGCTAGGCACACCTGTATTTGGGGAGTTTCTCCCATTCTTTTCTGCAGATCCTCTCAAGCTCTGTCAGGTTGGATGGGGAGCGTCGCTGCACAGCTATTTTCAGGTCTCTACAGAGATGTTCGATCAGGTTCAAGTCCGTCCTCTGGCTGGGCCACTCAAGGACATTCAGAGACATGTCCCGAAGCAACTCCTGCATTGTCTTGGCTGTGTGCTTAGGGTCGTTGTCCTGTTGGAAGGTGAACCTTCACCCCAGTCTGAAGTCCTGAGCGCTCTGGAGCAGGTTTTTATTAAGGATCTCTCTGTACTTTTCTCCGTTAATCTTTGCCTCGATCCTGACTAGTCTCCCAGTCCCTGCCGCTGAAAAACATCCCCACAGCATGATGCTGCCACCACCATGCTTCACCGTAGGGATGGTGGCAGGTTTCCTCCAAATGTGACGCTTGGCATTCAGGCCAAAGAGTTAAATCTTGGTTTCATCAGACCAGAGAATCTTGTTTCTCATGGTCTGAGAGTCCTTTAGGTGCCTTTTGGCAAACTCCAAGTGGACTGTCATGTGACTTTTCTGAGGAGTGGCTTCCGTCTGGCCACTCTACCATAAAGGCCTGATTGGTGGAGTGCTGCA
Organism: Coregonus clupeaformis; assembly: GCF_020615455.1. Lineage (NCBI taxonomy): Eukaryota > Metazoa > Chordata > Actinopteri > Salmoniformes > Salmonidae > Coregonus > Coregonus clupeaformis. Next base: position 53,504,936 of record NC_059207.1, read on the forward strand.
GAGATGGTTGTCCTTCTGGAAGGATCTCCCATCTCCACAGAGGAACTGGAGCTCTGTCAGAGTGACCATCGGGTTCTTGGTCACCTCCCTGACCAAGGCCCTTCTCCCACGATTGCTCAGTTTGGCCGGGCGGCCAGCTCTAGGAAGAGTCTTGGTGGTTCCAAACTTCTTCCATTTAAGAATGATGGAGGCCACTATGTTTGTGGGGACCTTCAATGCTGCAGAAATAGGTTGGAACTCTTCCCCAGATCTGTGCCTCGACACAATCCTGTTTTGGAGCTCTACAACTCCTTTGACCTCATGGCTTGGTTTTTGCTCTGACATGTACTGTCAACTGTGGGACCTTATACAGTGGGGGAAAAAAGTATTTAGTCAGCCACCAATTGTGCAAGTTCTCCCACTTAAAAAGATGAGAGAGGCCTGTAATTGTCATCATAGGTACACGTCAACTATGACAGACAAAATAAGAAAAAAAATAATCCAGAAAATCACATTGTAGGATTTTTAATGAATTTATTTGCAAATTATGGTGGAAAATAAGTAATTGGTCAATAACAAAAGTTTCTCAATACTTTGTTATATACCCTTTGTTGGCAATGACACAGGTCAAATGTTTTCTGTAAGTCTTCACAAGGTTTTCACACACTGTTGCTGGTATTTTGGCCCATTCCTCCATGCAGATCTCCTCTAGAGCAGTGATATTTTGGGGCTGTCGCTGGGCAACACGGACTTTCAACTCCCTCCAAAGATTTTCTATGGGGTTGAGATCTGGAGACTGGCTAGGCCACTCCAGGACCTTGAAATGCTTCTTACGAAGCCACTCCTTCGTTGCCCGGGCGGTGTGTTTGGGATCATTGTCATGCTGAAAGACCCAGCCACGTTTCATCTTCAATGCCCTTGCTGATGGAAGGAGGTTTTCACTCAAAATCTCACGATACATGGCCCCATTCATTCTTTCCTTTACACGGATCAGTCGTCCTGGTCCCTTTGCAGAAAAACAGCCCCAAAGCATGATGTTTCCACCCCCATGCTTCACAGTAGGTATGGTGTTCTTTGGATGCAACTCAGCATTCTTTGTCCTCCAAACACGACGAGTTGAGTTTTTACCAAAAAGTTATATTTTGGTTTCATCTGACCATATGACATTCTCCCAATCCTCTTCTGGATCATCCAAATGCACTCTAGCAAACTTCAGACGGGCCTGGACATGTACTGGCTTAAGCAGGGGAACACGTCTGGCACTGCAGGATTTGAGTCCCTGGCGGCGTAGTGTGTTACTGATGGTAGGCTTTGTTACTTTGGTCCCAGCTCTCTGCAGGTCATTCACTAGGTCCCCCCGTGTGGTTCTGGGATTTTTGCTCACCGTTCTTGTGATCATTTTGACCCCACGGGGTGAGATCTTGCGTGGAGCCCCAGATTGAGGGAGATTATTAGTGGTCTTGTATGTCTTCCATTTCCTAATAATTGCTCCCACAGTTGATTTCTTCAAACCAAGCTGCTTACCTATTGCAGATTCAGTCTTCCCAGCCTGGTGCAGGTCTACACTTTTGTTTCTGGTGTCCTTTGACAGCTCTTTGGTCTTGGCCATAGTGGAGTTTGGAGTGTGACTGTTTGATGTTGTGGACAGGTGTCTTTTATACTGATAACAAGTTCAAACAGGTGCCATTAATACAGGTAACGAGTGGAGGACAGAGGAGCCTCTTAAAGAAGAAGTTACAGGTCTGTGAGAGCCAGAAATCTTGCTTGTTTGTAGGTGACCAAATACTTATTTTCCACCATAATTTGCAAATAAATTCATAAAAAATCCTACAATGTAATTTTCTGGATTTTTTCTCCTCAATTTGTCTGTCATAGTTGACGTGTACCTATGATGAAAATTACAGGCCTCTCTCATCTTTTTAAGTGGGAGAACTTGCACAATTGGTGGCTGACTAAATACTTTTTCCCCCCACTGTATAGACAGGTGTGTGCCTTTCCAAATCATGTCCAATCAGTTGGATTTACCACAGGTGGACTCCAATCAAGTTGTAGAAACATCTCAAGGATGATCAATGGAAACAGGATGCACCTGAGCTCAATTTCAAGTCTCATAGCAAATGGTCTGAATACTTATGTAAATAAGGTATTTCAGTTTTAAATTTTTAATAGATTTGCAAACATTTCTAAAAACCTGTTTTTGCTTTGTCATTATGGGGTATTGTGTGTAGATTGATGAGGATTTTTATTTATTTAATCAATTTTAGAATAAGGCAGTAACGTTAACAAGGGGTCTGAATATTTTCAGAATGCACTGTATATAGAAAGAGAGAGAAAGAGCGAGATTGGGAGAGCGAGAGCGAGAGAGAGAGAGAGAGAGCGAGAGAGCGAGAGAGCGAGAGAGCGAGAGAGCGAGAGAGCGAGAGAGCGAGAGAGCGAGAGAGCGAGAGAGAGAGAGAGCGAGGTCAACTTACCCTCTGTAGGTTCACAGTGTACTGCTCCCAAACAGTCTCCTCCATTCCTGAGCTCTGTGGAGAACAGAGAACAAACACAGTTAGTAGTGATGGGGGAAAAATAGATAGTTACATATCGCAATATTATTTCAAATGATATTATATTGATACTTTGACTCCTAGTATCGATTAGTAAAAAACATATATAAAAAATTAAAAATGTAGCTTTAGCTAACACTAGTCGGCTGTACCTGCGCCAAAACTCGGGTATTTTTCATCCTATAGCTTGTTCTCAGTCTTATTTTTAAATAGTGAGACATGTTTTCAGCACTTTTATCATATAATCGTGTAACCGATAATTATGGATAATAACCGTGAACAAAAACAAATAATTGTCATAATAGGAAAAAGGGTGATTCAACTTTATATTAAAGTTGTTTAACCAATAGAAGTTTCTCATTTTTACATGAAGTGGGTAAAGTTGGTCATCATCAAGTCTTAAGACTAGAGTCTGACTGATATAATTGTTCCACCGATAACAGACATTCCAAGTTAACACTACAGAGAAGGGGATGAAGCAACACTGAGCTACTCATCACCCACACCATTTAAACTACCTTCATATTATCTCGAGGCACCCCCTGTGAAAACAGTGCCTTCAGAAAGTATTCACACACCTAGACTTTTTTAACCCTGAAAAAAAGTGTCTTTCAACTCACCAAATTGAGCCCCGTTTCAAATGATCACTCTTTGAGAATAGCTGTTCCAGATGTGTATTACTTCGCACTATTCTGTTCTATTTTATTCTGCTATATTATTTCATGTTTTTTTTTACTTGGAATAGGTGTGTCTTGACTGTGATAAGGGCTCAGGAAATAAAAGCTTAGTCTGCTAAATGCCATTGCACAGCCATAGTCTTCTACAAGCAAGCACCACTGCTGAGGTTACTACCTTTTTGAAGATTGTGTTCCACGATATAATATAACCAGTTGATATTACGGTTTCAATAAATTAATCTTAAATGGCACTTGATTCTGACAGAATCCTATATCTGCGATGACAATGTGCAGACAGACACACATGCCGAACACACAAACACAAATCGATCAACAGCCACAGACGCATAGCTATCCTGCAACCCTGAGTACTATATCCTCTCTGTAAACTCCAGTGTGAATGGCATCAGGACCCATCTGTATCGGCTCCTATCTGTTCCAGAGATCTGGATGTAGTGTAGAACACACCTACTGGACCCACAGGAGGGACTGCGCTGACACATCACATCCCCCTACCCACCCGGAAATAACTGTTCCCCACAACCCACAGACTGACTGGCTGCCGTGCAAATCACACAGCTAAATGCTACCAACGTCCAACTGATGCAAATACACACTCTCTCCTCTCTCTCACACTCTGCTAGCATGACAGATGGAGCGGGAGAGCTTTTTCATTACACACACTGACTGAGTACTAGCACCAATACGGGAGTATGAGACAACATCATTCATCAACAGTTTCTTTGCCTCTTAAATGAAAAGCAGTAAAAAACATTTCTCCCGGCCGGAGCCTATTGGAGCAGCAGACTTCTTCAACCCTGTATTATTCACTTGGCAAATAGAGTTCTTGGCTTGAGCAATTTCCTATTGGATCAAAATGTGGCAATTGTGATTTACTAGAATATCATTTGATTCTGTAGTAGAGGCAAACAAATTGCCATGATGAAGACTGTGCAACATTACAGTGTTTCTCTGTAGCTAAATAACCAAGCTGTAGCACTGAACTGGTGTAGCTAGCAACCACAATATAACTTTCCCTGAAACCCAACTTAACAGAACTTCACTTAACATATTTTAACACTCAGTTCTACAACCAAACGACTACGTTAGTCTACAAACAAACATCTAGTCAAACACACGCCAGAAAGCGCTAAGGGGAAAGCAGAGAGCAGGGAGAGATCTTTCCTCTAGGGATCAGAGCTAGACAGTTTATCCTCTGGGGAGGTGGCAAAGAATGTGGCAAAGAAATTACCTTTATGTCCTGAATACAAAGTTATGTTTGGGGCACATCCAACACAACACATCACTGAGTATCACGCTTCATATTTTTAAGCATGGTGATGGTTTCATTATGTTATTGGTATGCTTGTCATCGTCAAGCATACCAAAAAGAAACGGAATTGAGCTAAGCACAGGCAAAATCCTAGAAGAAAACCTGGTTCAGTCTGCTTTCCAACAGACACTGGGAGACAGATTCACCTTTCAGCAGGACAATAACCTAAAACACAAGGTCAAATATACATTGGAGTTGCTTACCAAGGTGAGCTGAGTGGCCGAGTTACAGTTTTGACTTAAATCGGCTTGGAAATCTATGGCAAGACTTGAAAATTGCTGTCTAGCAATGTTCAACAACCAACTTGACAGTGCTAGAAGAATTTTCAAAAGAAGAACGTACAAATATTGTACAATCCAGGTGTGCAAAGCTCTTAGAGACTTACCCAGAAAGACTCACAGCTGTAATCGCTGCCAAAGGTAATTCTAACATGTATTGACTCAGGGGTGTGAAAACCTATGTAAATGAGATATTTCAGTATTTATTTTCAATACATTCGCAAACATTTCAAAAAATATGTTTTCACTTTGTCATTATGGGGTATTGTGTGTAGATGGGTGAGAAAACAATTGACATAATCCATTTTGAATTCAGGCTGTAACAACAAAATGTTAAGTCATATGTATGAATACAGAAAGTCTATAACATTTGCATGCCAAAGGGTATTTATTTCTAAAATCTGGAAAAAACCTCCATTGAAATTGTTGTTCCATTTTCACACTGAATTAAATGACCCATGACATATAGTAACTGGTGACTCGTGAACTCAGTCATGAAGACGAGTCTTGGCTTTGATGTAAAAGCCACTTATTTTCCTGTATGGTTCTATGGTAAAGACATGGATGGGGAAACCACTACAAAAACAAAATGACCTCTCTGGTCCCAAACACTGCCCAACACAGGCTCTAAAATATGCATGACCCTCTGTGTTAGCCAATGGAGTAGGAGTATCTAAATCTCTCACTCACTCACACACACACACACACACACACACACACACACACACACTGCTCCAGGACACAGTGGAAACAGACACTCATCCGGAATGATCAATGTTTTGTTGATTAACTCGGCACCGGTCAGGAGACTGACCTACCTCTGTCTACACACGCAACCATGCATTCACACACTAGGGCTGCACGATATGGGCAAAAAATATAATTGTGATTTTTGTACCAAATATTGCGATTGCGATTTTACTTGCGATTATAAATCAAAACACTTGGGTAAACTGTTGGAATCATAGAAATAGAACGATCATTCTAATTTTATGGTTGGAATATAGTGGGCACTTGGAATGAAGTTTTGTTTGGCATGACAACGAATGAAAAAGTAAGGGTGGAGATGGTTGACAGACTAGTAACCAAAGTGTTGGTCAGTGTTTCCCATGGGACCATAATTAGATTTAAATAGATAGGTACAGTGCTTTCAGAAAGTATTCACACCCCTTGACTTTTTCCACATTATGTTGTGTTACAAAGTGCGATTAAAATGAATGTAATTGTATTTTTTTTATCAACGATCTACACAACATACTCTAATGTCAAAGTGGAAGACATTTCTAACATTTGTACAAAAACAAAAAATCCATAAAATAATACAACAGTAATATATCTTGATTAGATAAGTATTCAACCGCCTGAGTCAATGGCAGCGATTACAGCTGTGAGTCTTTTTGGGTAAATCTCTAAGAGCTTTCCACAATTGGATTATGCTTTTTCGATTATTTTCAAAATTCTTCAAGCTCTGTCAAATTGGTTGTTGATCATTGCTAGACAACCATTTGCAGGTCATGCCACAGATTTCCAAGTAGATTTAAGTCAAAACTGTAACTCGGCCACTCAGGGACATTCACTGTCTTCTTGGTAAGCAATTCCAGTGTAGATTTGGCCTTGTGTTTTAGGTTATTGTTCTGCTGAAAGGTGAATGAATCTCCAAGCTTCTGGTGGAAAGCAAACTGAACCAGGTTTTCTTCTAGGATTTTGCCTGTGCTTAGCTTCATTCTGTTTCTTTTTTATCTTGATAAACTCCCCAGTCCTTAACGATTACAAGCATACCCATAACATGATGCAGCCACCACTATTCTTGAAAATATGGAGAGTAGTACTCAGTAATGTGTTGTATTGGATTTGCCCAAAACATAACGCTTTGTATTCAGAACAAAAAGTTTGAATTGCTTTGCCACATTTTTTTACAGTATTTCTTTAGTGCCTTGATGCAAACAGCATGCATGTTTTAGAATGTTTTTACTCTGTACAGGCTTCCTTATTTTCACTCAGTCAATTAGTTTAGTATTGTGGAGTAACTACAATGTTGTTGATCCATCCTCAGTTTTCTCCTATCACAGCCATTCAATTCTGTTACTGTTTTAAAGTCACCATTGGCCTCATTGTTAAATCCCTGAGTGGTTTCCTTCCTCTCCGGCAACTGATTAAGGAAGGACGCCTGTATCTGTGTAGTGACTGGGTGTATTGATACACCATCCAAAGAGTAATTCATAACTTCACCATGCTCAAAGGGATTTTCAATGTCTGCTTTTATTTTGTTTACCCATCTACCAATAGGTGCCCTTCTTTGCTAGGCATTGGAAAACCTCCCTGGTTTTTGTGGTTGAATCTGTGTTTGAAATTCACTGCTCAACTGAGGGACCTTACAGATAACTGTATGTGTGGGGTACAGAGATGAGGTAGTCATTCAAAAATCATGTTAAACACTATTATTGCACACAGAGTGAGTTCATGCAACTTATTATGTGACTTGTTAAGCAAAGTTTTACTCCTGAACTTATTTAGGCTTGCCATAACAAAGAGGTTGAATACTTATTGACTCAAGACATTTCAGCTTTTCGTTTGTAATACATTTTTTTTTAATTCTAAAAATATAATTCCACTTTAACATTATGGGATATTGTGTGTAGGCCAGTGAAACAAAATCTCAATTTAATCAATTTTAAATTCAGACGTGTGAATACTTTCTGAAGGCACTGTACATTCAGACAAAGATTTTAGAATATTCTTTGCCCTTTCCTCTCTGACTAAGAACAAGCTGCTGCACAAACAATGCTGATATACTCCACCACTGGTACCAGCCTGTATTAGAGCAAAGGTTTGCTAGCATGATTTGCCATATCTCAGTGGATTTAGATAGCTAGCTAGCGATTAGCATAAGGGGCTAACACACATTTTTTTATGCACATTTGCAGCTTGCTAAGATGAACTAACTTGCATTTTGCAGAGAGAAAGTTACACAAATTGTATTATATAGAAAACATTTGGATTTATATTAAGACGCAAAGTGGAAAGCTGTTTCGTTCTTGTATGACAAATCTGTTGACCGAATGCTGTTGTTTGGTCAATGCATGCAGAATGAATCTCGAGGAGGAACTGCCCACTTGAGTGACAGGGGGCGTGGCTTGGTGTGTGTGGGATTGGGAAGTGGACAAAAGAGGAGATGGTGAGTGAACTCCATCAACTCAAGCAATAAATCAAAAGCACAAAAAACGGGCGTTACAGACGGCTAGGTGGCGTTTCAAAATATTGCATCCTTTTGCGATATGGATATTGTACATGTCAATATCACAAGTTCGATAAACATTTCCTTAATCGTGCAGCCCTAAGGCACTCGCACACACCGTCCTCTCTGACCCTGGGATTTAGAGTCTGTCTTCTGAGGGCGTGGGAACTAACCTCCACAGTCTGAGTTGGACCAGGTAAAAACAACAACACGTTTTTATGTTTCAGTCAGTTGGCTTTTACAATGCTGTGAAATCCCAACTGATCTCTATTGACCACAGTTTGTTCATGCACATTCATTACTGGTTGGTGGCTATGTGAAAATAAGAAAAAGTATGCAATGCAGTCTCTCCTCGCCCATAGACCACATTCAAAACAAGTATTTAAACAATATTGAAATGTAAGTTTGCAGATTGCCCCTTTAAGCAATGCCATGGTACTGTATAAAACCAGACTGGTGTTATACAGGGCACAGATGGACTAGTAGCTATGAGAGAGCAGCTAGGCCCTGAAGTGACAGACAGTCAGTCACACCTCTGCTGCTCTACATGGTTCTCTGCTTCTCCCCAGTGTCCCTCAGCTCAGCTCAGAACAAAGAGCATGGGTTCTCAAACTTTTTGGGGCCGGGGAACCCTTTTGTGATAGCAAATTAATCAGGGACCCTCTCATAATCAGAACACAACTCGAGTGAGAAACATAGTATAGGAGTTTTACTATAACTGCGGCAGTGCATGGCCGGATGAACCACTTCTCTGAACATTTTAAAGGCCCGCCTCTTGGCATCGGAGAGAAAATGTTGCAGTTTTCAAGCTAATTTCCTGCAATTCTACTAGAGATGAGTAATCGAGTACTCAACGGACGTCAAAACTCTATCTTTAACCATAGATTTAAAAAAAGAAATCTAATATTGTAAATATATTTGGTGTTGAAGACAACATTCATTTGCTTTGACTCTAGTGTTCCATTGTACATGTGCATTTGCAGGGAACAACAAAAAATAAATTTAATCAAATTTTATTGGTCCAAAAATGAAACCATGCCAAGCATCAAACAGTTATTCTCCCTAAATTTCAGTTTAGGCTACGGTTGTCACTAGTTACCACAGCTACAAAGTCAGATTTGGTTATATAGTCAAAATTCGTGAAAACAAACATGAGCTTTTTGGTCTTAATTTAAGGTTAGGGTTATACATAATGTTAGCAGTGTGGTTAAAGTTAGTGTTAAAGGTTTAAAATCAGATTTTACGAAGATACATTTTAGAAATAGGAGATGTTTAAGACTTTGTGGCTGTGGTAACTAGTGACGACCCTACTTTGCGAACTGCTAGTGCCGTTTAGAATTTGTTAGCAACCCTCCTGTAGGTTTTCGCTCCAACCCCAGTTGTAACTAACCTGGTTCAGCTTATCAATCAGCTAATTATTAGAATACGGTCTGCTAGATTAGGGTTGGAGTCAAAAAATACAGGACGGTAGCTTTCCAGGAACAGGGTTGGAGCCTTGGCCTAGGCTATAAAACCCCTAAACATAGCAAGGTTCCACACTGAAAATATGCAAAGAAAATCATTTGATAAAGACAGAGCGTATTTTCATCAAAATCATTAAGCCAAGGCCTACTCACCAAAAATATGTTGTGCCATAATTCAACCCCATGTAGTGTTCAATGTGGAATTTTTCATCCATTTTGAAAATTCCAAAGACCAGACAGAATAACTAAATCAAACAGAAGACAGATTTTGGCTTGTAACCATTAAAAAATTCTTTCAACTCGCCAAATTGAACCAAGTTTCAAATGATCACTCTTTGAGAATAGCTGTTCCAGATGTGTATAACTTCGCACTATTCTGTTCTATTTTATTCTGTTATATTATTTCATGTTTTTTTAACTTGGAATACGTGTGTCTTGACTGTGATAAGGGCTCAGGAAATAAAAGCTTAGTCTGCTAAATTAACAAAACAAGGCTATGCCATTGCACAGCCATAGGCTTCTACAAGCAAGCATCAGGTTACTGCCTTTTTGAAGATTGTGTTCCACGATATAATATAACCAGTTGATATTACGGTTTCAATAAATTAATCTTAAATGGCACTTGTTTTTTAATTGACTGAATATATATGGGTCAATTTAGCAATTAGTATTGGTTATCTGTAATGGTTATGATAAATTAGGAATTGTTGCGCACTGTTGGCATGTAGATAAATGCACAAATGTTTTCCCTGTGTGGGCCTTGTGTTCTAAAAATAGCTTTTTTTTTTTCATTGAAGTACTCAAAGAAATTCATGCGAGTACTCGAACAGTCAAGAAATGTCAAACACCCATCCCTAACACACACACTCACACTGATCTGACAGAATCCTATATCTGCGATGACAATGTGCAGACAGACACACATGCCGAACACACACAAACACAAATCGATCAACAGCCACAGACGCATAGCTATCCTGCAACCCTGAGTACTATCCTCTCTGTAAACTCCTCTCTCCAGTGTGAACGGCATCAGGCCCCATCTGTATCGGCTCCTATCTGTTCCAGAGATCTGGATGTAGTGTAGAACACACCTACTGGACCCACAGGAGGGACTGCGCTGACACATCACATCCCCCTACCCACCCGGAAATAACTGTTCCCCACAACCCACAGACTGACTGGCTGCCGTGCAAATCACACAGCTAAATGCTACCAACGTCCAACTGATGCAAATACACACTCTCTCCTCTCTCTCACACTCTGCTAGCATGACAGATGGAGCGGGAGAGCTTTTTCATTACACACACTGACTGAGTACTAGCACCAATACGGGAGTATGAGACAACATCATTCATCAACAGTTTCTTTGCCTCTCAAATGAAAAGCAGTAAAAACCATTTCTCCCGGCCGGAGCCTATTGGAGCAGCAGACTTCTTCAACCCTGTATTATTCACTTGGCAAATAGAGTTCTTGGCTTCAGCAATTTCCTATTGGATCAAAATGTGGCAATTGTGATTTACTAGAATATCATATGATTCTGTAGCAGAGGCAAACAAATTGCCATGATGAAGACTGTGCAACATTACAGTGTTTCTCTGTAGCTAAATAACCAAGCTGTAGCACTGAACTGGTGTAGCTAGCAACCACAATATAACTCTCCCTGAAACCCAACTTAACAGAACTTCACTTAACATACTTTTAACACTCGGTTCTACAACCAAACGACTACGTTAGTCTACAAACAAACATCTAGTCAAACACACGCCAGAAAGCACTAAGGGGAAAGCAGAGAGCAGGGAGAGATCTTTCCTCTAGGGATCAGAGCTAGACAGTTTATCCTCTGGGGAGGTGGATGATCAGCGGCAAGGGCATCTCTCTCTCTCTCTCTCTCTCTCTATCCGTCTCCAGTACCAGTCGGAGGAAGCAGGTGTTCCCAGCGGGAGCGTAGAGCACAACCACGCTGCTCCTTAGTTCCTCCGAGTTGAGCCAGGGTCCTCCCAGGAGAGGCACCTCCAGCCTGGATCGACCTCCACCCGGCCCTCCTGCTGCGCTCCCCTGGACCCGGCCCCCACCCTGGTCCACCTCTGTGTGGTGCAGCCATGGACCCCCTCGGGCCCCCGAACACCAGTCCCCCAACTGCAGGCAGTCCAAATTCATGGCTCATCTCATCTCTCTCGACCCGCTGACCGCTTCTTATCCATGGCTCAGCTCAGCTAAGCTAAGCTCGAGCCCTGTTTGGCTCAGCACTCTGTTTGTATGGCACCAGCACAGCACCCAGTAGCCAAGCCTGGCCCAGAGCTGCACAGGCTGGTTTGGTTGGGGTACAGCAGACAACCCAGCGAGCCCAAAGAGCAGCCCTATGGTCCTACAGTGCTATGCCTACTGAAGTCAGCCGACCTCCAATCCCATTAAGCCGGAGTGGCAGAACGGATTAGTCGGCCCAGGGGGAACTAAAAATAAACACAACTCACGCTTCCTCCTCCTGCTCGCAGAGTCCTGAGCGCGCACACCACACGCACCCACTTCCTGCGGAGAGCTGTCGACATGTCAATCGCCTCGCTACACGACACCAGCCGAGTGGGCGGCGGTCGGGATGGGAGTCCGGGCGGCGGTCGGGATGGGAGTCAGGGCGCCAGGGTCTCCCATCCGTCCGCTCTCCCTCCCTCCACATTCTCCTCTCCCTCCCTACTCAGTCTCTCTCTCTCTCTCTCTCCCCCCTCCTTCCCAATTCGCCGGCTCCCTCCAGGTTTATGTAATCCTAATACAATGCTGCCCTACACACACACACACACACACACACACACACACACACACACACACACACACACACACACAGTATAGGCACATAGGAAATCACACACATATCCATATGAATATCAGCACCTAGTAATGTGGTGAATATCAAACACACTTCATTGTGCAGTGTCAGATACCAATAGTCATGACGATAACAGTGACATGTCCACTAGTCCCCAGTCTAAAAACAGCAGCAGTAGAAAAGCACAGTATAATGAAATAAAGGGCAAGCTGACCCAAACCTCTACAGCTCCTCTCCTTTCATCTGATCCACACTGAGCTGACAGCTGAATAAAACATAATTACACTGTAACAGAGAGAAAGAGAGAGGGGGGAGAGAGAGCGCGGGAGCGCTAGAGAGAGAGAGAGACAGACTGGATCTAGTGGGATCTAGTTTGGAATCGGTTTAATTAATTAGTTGTATCCACCATAGAACCAGAAGCTATCAGAGCCAACAGAGAATGGTTCGGGGCTGTGGGCACGATAGTATGAACTGGGTTTTAATTACATTTCTTTCTGATCCACACGGTACGAGACGATTAACGCTTACCAGGAATTAAATCTCACACACACACACACACATACACGCACTGGTTAGAGATCAGCACATAGAAACCAGCACAGAGAGATCAGCACAGAGATCATGCACATGAGTGTGTGCATGCATACTGTGTGTGTGTGTGTCTGTCTGTCTGTGCGTACTGTGTGTGTGTGTGTGTCTGTCTGTGCGTACTGTGTGTGTGTGTCGGTCTGTGCGTACTGTGTGTGTGTGTCGGTCTGTGCGTACTGTGCGTGCGTGTGTCTGTCTGTGCGTACTGTGTGTGTGTGTCTGTCTGTGTATACTGTGTGTGTGTTTCTCTGCGTACTGTGTGTGTGTGTCTATCTGTGCGTACTGTGTGTGTCTGTCTATGCGTACTGTGTGTGTGTGTCTGTCTGTGCGTACTGTGTGTGTGTGTGTGTCTGTCTGTGCGTACTGTGTGTGTGTGTCGGTCTGTGCGTACTGTGTGTGTGTGTCGGTCTGTGCGTACTGTGTGTGTGTGTGTCGGTCTGTGCGTACTGTGTGTGTGTGTCTGTCTATGCGTACTGTGTGTGTGTGTGTGTGTGTGTGTGTGTGTGTATGTGTGCATTTGTTGATTTTGTGTTTTATTGTCTGGATCTCTAGACAGAATGTTAGGGGTGACCTGGAAAAACATTATCTGGGATTAAAGGGACATAACCACATTCGGACGGGACTAGTATTACTAGAGATGTTGGTTATGTAATTATTGCCCCAGCATGTGCTTTCCAGGAAATGATTTGCACGGGAATCGTTTTTCCAAACTGCCCCCTGTAATTCCTTTAATTTTTTTATTTATTTTTTGATGATATTCAACATAATCTCTAGACAATAATAAGCTACACTGATAACTCGTGCTTGGCTGCCAAATGTGTAGGTGTCTCCATAATATTTACATTGAGGAAGTGTGATCATAATCTTTATTTTAGCGTCCCACGGTAGAAGTCCCTGCTAATGAAAATGCCCCCAATCCTGCTGATGTGAGCTGCTGAACAACGCGCTGCACTTGAGATGCGTTATGAGAAAATTAACTTGCCATTTCCAAAAAGTTTAGCTAAATGGGGAATTGGGGATGCCCTGCTTTGCGATCTATTGCCTACATTTAAAGCCAGAGTTTCATTAAAGATGCACTATGCAGAAATCGCTCCGCCATTTCCTGGTTGCTCAAATTCTAATAGTTTGCTTAATTTCAGTTTGTGTGACAAAACAAGCAAGTATAGTGTAGAGAATCATTGTACCACCTAAACCGCAGTTAAATATATTTTCCATAACCAAAATTATAGTTTTTTCAGCTGTTTGAAACTGGTGTACAAAACCAAAAGTAAAAGACGCAAAAACAAAACTTAAGACCGTGAAGCATAGAAATAGCGCACATAGAACATATCTACCGCTTCTTAGACTTGCTTTCAATGAGAATGACAGATCTATAACTTGCATTTCTATGTGAATTTGGTAGGGTCGCCCAAAGTGTTACATATTGCAGCTTTAAATAGTCCTAAGCACAATACTTTTTTATTGCACATTTAATTAAACATTTAATTTCAATTCATAGGCACGTTTTGTGCAATATCAACTTTCACAGTGAATACTTTTGTTTATAGGCTTCGTTTTGAAGCCTATAGACAAAAGTATTTACTGTGAAAGTTGATACATTTAGGCCATTCATATGAAATATATGTGCAGCACTTCTTGTTTTCTTGCTCAAACTGTGCGCAGCACCTGTAAAAGTCTGTAATGTCTCGGAAAACACCGGGATTTCGTTACTCACAGGACCAGTATTGTCAGAGGAGCTTGGAGTTTGCCAAAAAACAGGTTATTCTGGCTGGAATTGTTACTCTCCTGCCATGTAAATATTACTGACATGGCAGATTCAGACGGGACTAAAATTACGGATGTGGTGTTTTGTGCTCGTGTAATTACATTACCCAACCAGTAAAACTAATCCTGTCCGAATAGGCTTAAGGGCATCTGGGTTTGTGTGTGAGTGCGTGTCTTTGAGTTCTTCGTAGAGTTAAACCTTGATACTCAGAACCTCTAACTATGCAAGCCGGAGAAATAGTCTAGCTCTCTTTCTTTGAACCACCTTTTCTATTGTCTCCTAACCAAAATGCTCCATAAGACTCGCTTTAAGCATTCGTAGACTTGCTATAAGCAAGACCTGAACTAGACCTCTGTCATCAAGTTTATGAGTCACTTCTCCCATCTCTAAAATAGATGACATCATCATCAGTCTACAGTCAGTCAGGTGGCTTTAAATAATTGATACTGGAAACCATAAAGTGCATCATAAGACATCAGCCTGCTGCATCTGAAGATTTAGAACGCCCTCTTCTCTGCTGTTTGAAGAAAAGTTAGTCTCTGAAAGTCTGTCCTGAAAGTAACATCTAACAGTTCATTTATTTATTGTATTTAACTGGACAGTGTAATTCTCTTGCCAGAAATAGAACAGCTGTTAGTTGATGCGAAACTGAAACTAAAATATCTACAGTATAGGCCCATCTACTGTACTTTGCTCAGTGATTAGGATATTACATTCTCATACCAACAAAACCCTCGTCTATATTCCCCACCCATACATCTCTCTCTCTGTCCTCGTCTCTGCTGTCCTTCTCTCTCCTTTCCCTCCCTCCCTCTTTTTGACTCACATGTCACACAGGGGCTTCGCTTACAACACCCTTCACCCCACCTAGCCTAGAGTGACACAGTGGGTGTGTGTATGTGTGTGCCCGTGCCTGTGTGTGTGTGCCCGTACCCGTGTGTGCCTGTGTGGTCAGGACCAGTGAAGATCAGAGGGCTGTTGGACTTGGCTGTCTGCAGGTGGCCCTCACAGCTTCAGACAGTCTGCTCTCCGCTGTGTCAGACCACATCTCCGTCACACACACACACACACACTTTGCCTAGTCCAGCTAGTGTGCGCCCTCTGCAAAATACCATGGACATTTTTAGAAATATTTATTATATGACATGGGCTTAAAAATAAAGTTTAGCCATTAATTTAAGATCTGAAAAAAAAGAAAAAAAAAGAAGACAAATCAGAGGGGCCACATGCCCTTGTACCTCCTATGGGCATGACACCACTGCTCATGGTTCTTATCATGGTTCTTACAGGCAAAGTGAAATGTTACAATGAATTTGCTCGTAGTGCATGCCTCTCAAAAGATATGTTACAACACGCTGAGTGCATCAAACATCAAACACCAATGTAAATGTAAAAACAGCACTCAAAGTAGATTTCTAAAAATTGCAGGTGCCTTTTCATTTTAAAACACCAGTGCTTTCTAGCGAGTGGCAGCGAAGCAAAACTTTAGTGGTCAAAACCACTCATCTTGAGGTGACGAGGGGAGGGTTGCAAAATGCTATCTGTTAATTATATCATACAGTGGGGGAAAAAAGTATTTAGTCAGCCACCAATTGTGCAAGTTCTCCCACTTAAAAAGATGAGAGAGGCCTGTAATCTTCATCATAGGTACACGTCAACTATGACAGACAAAATGAGAAGATAAAATCCAGAAAATCAGATTGTAGGATTTTTAATGAATTGATTTGCAAATTATGGTGGAAAATAAGTATTTGGTCAATAACAAAAGTTTCTCAATACTTTGTTATATACCCTTTGTTGGCAATGACACAGGTCAAACGTTTTCTGTAAGTCTTCACAAGGTTTTCACACACTGTTGCTGGTATTTTGGCCCATTCCTCCATGCAGATCTCCTCTAGAGCAGTGATGTTTTGGGGTTGTCGCTGGGCAACACAGACTTTCAACTCCCTCCAAAGATGTTCTATGGGGTTGAGATCTGGAGACTGGCTAGGCCACTCCAGGACCTTGAAATGCTTCTTCCTTCGTTGCCCGGGCGGTGTGTTTGGGATCATTGTCATGCTGAAAGACCCAGCCACGTTTCATCTTCAATGCCCTTGCTGATGGAAGGAGGTTTTCACTCAAAATCTCACAATACATGGCCCCATTCATTCTTTCCTTTACACGGATCTGTCGTCCTGGTCCCTTTGCAGAAAAACAGCCCCAAAGCATGATGTTTCCACCCCCATGCTTCACAGTAGGTATGGTATTATTTGGATGCAACTCCGCATTCTTTGTCCTCCAAACACGACGAGTTGAGTTTTTACCAAAAAGTTATATTTTGGTTTCATCTGACCATATGACATTCTCCCAATCCTCTTCTGGATCATCCAAATGCACTCTAGCAAACTTCAGACGGGCCTGGACATCTACTGGCTTAAGCAGGGGGACACGTCTGGCACTGCAGGATTTGAGTCCCTGGCGGCGTAGTGTGTTACTGATGGTAGGCTTTGTTACTTTGGTCCCAGCTCTCTGCAGGTCATTCACTAGGTCCCCCCGTGTGGTTCTGGGATTTTTGCTCACCGTTCTTGTGATCATTTTGACCCCACGGGGTGAGATCTTGCGTGGAGCCCCAGATTGAGGGAGATTATCAGTGGTCTTGTATGTCTTCCATTTCCTAATAATTGCTCCCACAGTTGATTTCTTCAAACCAAGCTGCTTACCTATTGCAGATTCAGTCTTCCCAGCCTGGTGCAGGTCTACAATGTTGTTTCTGGTGTCCTTTGACAGCTCTTTGGTCTTGGCCATAGTGGAGTTTGGAGTGTGACTGTTTGAGGTTGTGGACAGGTGTATTTTATACTGATAACAAGTTCAAACAGGTGCCATTAATACAGGTAACGAGTGGAGGACAGAGGAGCCTCTTAAAGAAGAAGTTACAGGTCTGTGAGAGCCAGAAATCTTGCTTGTTTGTAGGTGACCAAATACTTATTTTCCACCATAATTTGCAAATAAATTCATTAAAAATCCTACAATGTGATTTTCTGGAGAAAAAAAATCTGAATTTGTCTGTCATAGTTGACGTGTACCTATGATGAAAATTACAGGCCTCTCTCATCTTTTTAAGTGGGAGAACTTGCACAATTGGTGGCTGACTAAATACTTTTTTCCCCCACTGTATATAAAATAGACATATCTATTTTAACACAGACCATCTCAAAACATTACTAATCATTGAAAATTACAAATTACCCAACGGATCATGATAATGTTCTGGTAAAAAAAGTGGAGGTGCAGCTGCTCCGTTTGCTCCATTGCTCAGGCACCTGTGTGCACGCACTCTTGCTCTCTCTCCCTAGAGCACCGCTTTCATTTTATAAAGAGTTATGAAACCAGCCATGTAGCACGACTACATCCCCAACCCTCCATGGCAAATTCACCCAGGCACACAGGCAGGGGAGACAGGCAGGCTACCACTTGAGGGAAGGCAGGGCATTACTCCTATGTACATTATGCAACTAATAACACACTGCAGCCGATTAGGACTACACCTCAAAAAGGGCTTAAAATAATATTACAAAACAGGGTGAAACAAATCCTAGATAGGTGTATCTACTGTGACTGTGAACCGACCGTTCTCATGGAAATGGGACAGAATAAACACAGCGAGATGACAACACTCATACGGCACAATATTTCATAAACATACAGCATGATAGAACTGAGTAGCGTTCACTCACCCCGTAACCACCGTTGTTTTCACAGACAGACGGAAGCAAAACTACATCTCGCCGTTTCTTTTTAGCAATGTTGTGTTTCGTTGTTAGCTAAAGCAGCCAGCAAGACAAACTGGGAGAAGCAAAAGCTCAGAGCTTCAGCATGGAGAAGTAGCCTAAGTAACAAAGCTTCAAGGACTATAAACTATACGCTGGAGCTACCGAAAGTGCTTTCGGGTCTCTTGTAAGCAAATGTTGCGGAGTAAGATATGCTTTGGCATGAGGGAGTAGTAGCTTGATATGTATACTATACAAAAATATGAACGCAACATGCAACAATTTCTATGATTTTACTGAGTTGCAGTTCATAAGGAAATCAGTCAATTGAAATGAATTAATTAGGCCCTAATTTATGGATTTCACATGACTGGGCAGGGGCGCAGCCATGGGTGGGCCTGGGAGGGCATAGGCCCACCCTTTTGGAAGCCAGGCCCAGCCAATCAGAATAGGTTTTCACCACAAAAGGGCTTTATTAGACATAAATACTCCTCAGTTTCATCAGCTGTCCGGATGGCTGGTCTCAGACGATCCCGCAGATGTAAATAAATGTGTGCACAAAATTTTAGAGAAATAAGCTTTTTGTGCGTATGGAACATTTCTGGGATCTTTTATTTCATCTCATGAAACATGGGACCAACACTTTTACATGTTTTGTTTATATTTTTGTTCAGTATAATACAGTGCATTTGGAAAGTATTCAGACCCCTTGACTTTTTCCACATTGTTATGTTACAGCCTTATTCTAAAATTGATTGTTTTTTTTGCTCATCAATCTACACACAATACCCCATAATGACAAAGCAAAAATAGGTTTTTTGAAATGCTTGCAAATGTATTAAAAAAAACAACCTGAAATATCACATTTACATAAGTATTCAGAACCTTTACTCAGTACTTCATTGAAGCACCTTTGGCAGCGATTACAGCCTCAAGTCTTCTTGGGTATGACGCTACAAGCTTGGCACGCCTGTATTTGGGGAGTTTCTCCCATTCTTCTCTGCAGATCCTCTCAAGTTTTGTCAGGTTGGATGGGGAGCGTCGCTGGTTCAAGTCCAGGCTCTGGATGGGCCACTCAAGGACATTCAGAGACTTGTCCCGAAGCCACACCTGCGTTCTCTTGGCTGTGTGCTTAGGGTTGTTGTCCTGTTGGAAGGTGAACCTTCGCCCCAGTCTGAGGTCGTGAGCACTCTGGAGCATGTTTTCATCAAGGATCTCTCTGTACTTTGCTCCGTTCATCTTTCCCTCGATTCTGACTTCTCTCCCAGTCCCTGCCGCTGAAAAACATCCCCACAGCATGATGCTACCACCACCACCATGCTTCACAATAGGAATGATGCCAGGTTTCCTCCAGACGTGACGCTTGGTATTCAGGCCAAAGAGTTCAATCTTGGTTTCATGAGACCAGAGAATCTTGTTTCTCATGGTCTGTGAGTCCTTTAGATACATTTTAGCAAACTCCAAGCGAGCTGTCATGTGCCTTTTACTGAGGAGTGGCTTCCGTCTGGCCACTCTACCATAAAGGCCTGATTGGTGGAGTGCTGCAGAGATGGTTGTCCTTCTGGAAGGTTCACCCATCGCCACAGAGGAACTCTGGAGCTCTGTCAGAGTAAACATCGGGTTCTTGGTCACCTCCCTGACCAAGGTCCTTCTCCCCCCCGATTGCTCAGTTTGGCCGGGCGGCCAGCTCTACGAAGAGTAATGGTGGTTCCAAACTTCTTCCATTTAAGAATGATGGAGGCCACTGTGTTCTTGGGGACCTTCGATGCTGCAGAGATTTTCTGGTACCCTTCCCCAGATCTGTGCCTCGGCACAATCCTGTCTCTGAGCTCTACGGACAATTCCTTCAACCTCATGGCTTGGTTTTTGCTCTGACGTGCACTGTCAACTGTGGGACCTTATATAGACAGGTGTGTGCCTTTCTAAATCATGTCTAAATCAATTGAATTTACCACAGGTGGACTCCAATCAAGTTGTAGAAACATCAAGGATGATCAATGGAAACAGGATGCACCGGAGCTTAATTTCGAGTCTCATAGCAAAGGGTCTGAATACTTATGTAAATAAGGTATTTCTGTTGTTTATTTCTGAATACATTGGCAAAAAAATTTTACAACTTTCTTCGCTTTGTCATTATGGGGTATTGTGTGTAGATTGATGAGGATTTTTATTTATTTAAGCTATTTTAGAATAAGGCTGTAACGTAACAAAATGTGAATACTTTCCGAATGCACTGTATACAGAAACACTATACATAGTTTCTCTTGCCAGACTAATGGAGATAAAGCCTCGGTAGGAAGATACTACACTTTACATAACATAATCACCATCAACTGACTTTGTAATTACCTTATAGTACACAGTAAAATGAGCAGTGTTCTTGAGTTGAAATGACCATTGAATAGCTTCCCAAATCCTAAACTGTAGCTTGGATATGGAAATGAATGTATGTATTTTCCTTACATAATCGTATTCTACTGTGAGGGGCTTGGGGTGACCAGGGGAATCGGCCTTGTCTATATGGGTCTGATAGCTGTGGTTAATCCACTATTTTTCAGTCTAAATTAGGACCACTTCTTAGCAGGCACATTAACCAGTCAGACCCCACAGGTCCCAAGGACCCCTATCCTTAAAAGCTGTGAGGAAGTAGGAACTTCTTGATTGTTGCATCTCATGTCTTATTGAAAGTTCTTCTTTCCTGCTCCTGTTGTAAATATTTCAGACATAATCTTTCCCTCATAAATAAAGAACATGTCCAACAGCATTTGAGAGCAGGAAGCAGAGCAGAGCTGGGATAGCACTAGAATAGTATAACAGTTAACAGAACAGAGATACATACGAGACAGGAGTCAGGACAATGGTTTATGCAGTAAGAAACAGATTAAATAAGCCTTCCTGCAACATTATTTTATGAAATTATATTTGATCTCTGAGAAATGCAGCTAATTGATTGCATCCAAAATTGGCCATTTTAATTTATAGGATTCATATAATATTCAATATATACAGTGGGGAAAAAAAGTATTTAGTCAGCCACCAATTGTGCAAGTTCTCCCACTTAAAAAGATGAGATAGGCCTGTAACTTTCATGATAGGTACACGTCAACTATGACAGACAAATTAAGGAAAAAAAATCCAGAAAATCACATTGTAGGATTTTTAATGAATTTATTAGCAAATTATGGTGGAAAATAAGTATTTGGTCACCTACAAACAAGCAAGATTTCTGGCTCTCACAGACCTGTAACTTCTTCTTTTAGAGGCTCCTCTGTCCTCCACTCGTTACCTGTATTAATGGCACCTGTTTGAACTTGTTATCAGTATAAAAGACACCTGTCCACAACCTCAAACAGTCACACTCCAAACTCCACTATGGCCAAGACCAAAGAGCTGTCAAAGGACACCAGAAACAAAATTGTAGACCTGCACCAGGCTGGGAAGACTGAATCTGCAATAGGTAAGCAGCTTGGTTTGAAGAAATCAACTGTGGGAGCAATTATTAGGAAATGGAAGACATACAAGACCACTGATAATCTCCCTCGATCTGGGGCTCCACGCAAGATCTCACCCCCGTGGGGTCAAAATGATCACAAGAACGGTGAGCAAAAATCCCAGAACCACACGGGGGGACCTAGTGAATGACCTGCAGAGAGCTGGGACCAAAGTAACAAAGCCTACCATCAGTAACACACAACGCCGCCAGGGACTCAAATCCTGCAGTGCCAGACGTGTCCCCCTGCTTAAGCCAGTACATGTCCAGGCCCGTCTGAAGTTAGCTAGAGTGCATTTGGATGATCCAGAAGAGGATTGGGAGAATGTCATATGGTCAGATGAAACCAAAATATAACTTTTTGGTAAAAACTCAACTCGTCGTGTTTGGAGGACAAAGAATGCTGAGTTTCATCCAAAGAACACCATACCTACTGTGAAGCATGGGGGTGGAAACATCATGCTTTGGGGCTGTTTTTCTGCAAAGGGACCAGGACGACTGATCCGTGTAAAGGAAAGAATGAATGGGGCCATGTATCGTGAGATTTTGAGTGAAAACCTCCTTCCATCAGCAAGAGCATTGAAGATGAAACGTGGCTGGGTCTTTCAGCATGACAATGATCCCAAACACACCGCCCGGGCAACGAAGGAGTGGCTTCGTAAGAAGCATTTCAAGGTCCTGGAGTGGCCTAGCCAGTCTCCAGATCTCAACCCCATAGAAAATCTTTGGAGGGAGTTGAAAGTCTGTGTTGCCCAGAGACAGCCCCAAAACATCACTGCTCTAGAGGAGATATGCATAGAGGAATGGGCCAAAATACCAGCAACAGTGTGTGAAAACCTTGTGAAGACTTACAGAAAACGTTTGACCTGTGTCATTGCCAACAAAGGGTATATAACAAAGTATTGAGAAACTTTAGTTATTGACCAAATACTTATTTTCCACCATAATTTGAAAATAAATTCATTAAAAATCCTACAATGTGATTTTCTGGAATTTTTTTCCTCATTTTGTCTGTCATAGTTGACGTGTACCTATGATGAAAATTACAGGCCTCTCATCTTTTTAAGTGAGAGAACATGCACAATTGGTGGCTGACTAAATACTTTTTTCCCCCACTGTATAGTACCCAAAATCCGATTTGGACCACACTTCTTCCTACCAATGAGTAAGACATGAGGAATCCCCCCCAAAATTATCAAAAAGTCACCCACAGACCCCACCCCAATAACTAGTATACAGTATCAGTTCACTATGTCTGACAAGTAGTATGGAGCTGCGGCTTGGAGTATTGCTTCTCCTTACTATGTAACCCCCCTGTTCAGAGAAATTAGCCATTAAAGCCACTTGCCTTAATTCCCATAAAACCATGTGAAAGTACTGTGTGTGTCCCTTTGATCAAAATAAAAAATCCCCCACCTCCATTTTTCACCCATATGACCCACTAGAACAGCTCTAAATGATAACACCAGTACCCACCACTCCAACCAGCCCCCAATCAAATCTGTAATTCTCCAATCCCCTCAAAAATAGCTCTGGTAATAACACAATAAGTACCCTTTTGAAATTGCTAAATGGAGGCAATTAAAATAAGACAAGAGCACAAGAACGGTTACAAAAGCCACTCCCCCCCCACACCCCATCCTTCCATCTTCTCTCCTCCACCCCCTTTTCCCTGAGTAAGAGGAGAGTGATTCATTAAAAGAGGTTTAATCTTCAAAGCGGAGCAGAGAAGAGAGGCTCTGCACCACCCAGGGACCCTGTATAAGATCACTGACCTTGTCACCACATAACAATCCAGTAGAAGGGCAAGTCAACAGCAATTAGCCTGTTAACAGTTAACTCAGCCTGTTATTAACTGTGCTATCACAGCAAATAATGAAGACATCAACACAAGTAAACCTCTCCAGGTATAAGACTGAACCACAACAAACTTTGTGGCTAAGAGCAATTCCATTGTGCCTTGTCTGATGGAGTCCTATGGATTCTGCTGTAGATGTATGAAATAGATTCTGCTATATGGATCAATGATACAGAACTGCTTCCTAAGAAGTCATGTTGGATATCTACATTACCAGTCAAAAGTTTGGACACACCTACTCATTCAAGGGTTTTTCCTTTATACATTGTAGAATAATAGTGAAGACATCAAAACTATGAAATAACACATATGGAATCATGTAGTAACCAAAAAAGTGTTAAATAAATCAAAATATATTTTATATTTGAGATTCCTCAAATAGCCACTCTTTGGCTTGATGACAGCATTGCACACTCTTGGAATTCTCTCAACCATCTGCACCTGGAATGCTTTTCCAACAGTCTTGAAGGAGTTCACACATATGCTGAGCACTTGTTGGCTGCGGAGATCATCCGTTCACCCACACCGCGTCTCAAAGACACGGCGGTTGGGACCAAACATTTCCAATTTGGAATCCAGGCCAAAGGATGTGTCTGTTACTTGAACTCTGTGAAGCATTTACAGTGAGGGAAAAAAGTATTTGATCCCCTGCTGATTTTGTACATTTGCCCACTGACAAAGACATGATCAGTCTATAATTTTAATGGTAGGTTTATTTGAACAGTGAGACAGAGAATAACAACAAAAAAATCCAGAAAAACGCATGTCAAAAATGTTATAAATTGATTTGCATTTTAAATGAGGGAAATAAGTATTTGACCCCCTCTCAATCAGAAAGATTTCTGGATCCCAGGTGTCTTTTATACAGGTAACGAGCTGAGATTAGGAGCACACTCTTAAAGGGAGTGCTCCTAATCTCAGCTTGTTACCTGTATAAAAGACACCTGTCCACAGAAGCAATCAATCAATCAGATTCCAAACTCTCCACCATGGCCAAGACCAAAGAGCTCTCCAAGGATGTCAGGGACAAGATTGTAGATCTACACAAGGCTGGAATGGGCTACATCGCCAAGCAGCTTGGTGAGAAGGTGACAACAGTTGGTGCGATTATTCGCAAATGGAAGAAACACAAAAGAACTGTCAATCTCCCTCGGCCTGGGGCTCCATGCAAGATCTCACCTCGTGGAGTTGCAATGATCATGAGAACGGTGAGGAATCAGCCCAGACCTACACGGGAGGATCTTGTCAATGATCTCAAGGCAGCTGGGACTATAGTCGCCAAGAAAACAATTGGTAACACACTACGCCGTGAAGGACTGAAATCCTGCAGCGCCCGCAAGGTCCCCCTGCTCAAGAAAGCACATATACAGGCCCGTCTGAAGTTTGCCAATGAACATCTGAATGATTCAGAGGAGAACTGGGTGAAAGTGTTGTGGTCAGATGAGACCAAAATCGAGGTCTTTGGCATCAACTCAACTCGCCGTGTTTGGAGGAGGAGGAATGCTGCCTATGACCCCAAGAACACCATCCCCACCGTCAAAAATGGAGGTGGAAACATTATGCTTTGGGGGTGTTTTTCTGCTAAGGGCACAGGAAAACTTAACCGCATCAAAGGGACGATGGACAGGGCCATGTACCGTCAAATCTTGGGTGAGAACCTCCTTCCCTCAGCCAGGGCATTGAAAATGGGTCGTGGATGGCTATTCCAGCATGACAATGAGCCAAAACACACGGCCAAGGCAACAAAGGAGTGGCTCAAGAAGAAGCACATTAAGGTCCTGGAGTGGCCTAGCCAGTCTCCAGACCTTAATCCCATAGAAAATCTGTGGAGGGAGCTGAAGGTTCGAGTTGCCAAACGTCAGCCTCGAAACCTTAATGACTTGGAGAAGATCTGCAAAGAGGAGTGGGACAAAATCCCTCCTGAGATGTGTGCAAACCTGGTGGCCAACTACAAGAAACGTCTGACCTCTGTGATTGCCAACAAGGGTTTTGCCACCAAGTACTAAGTCATGTTTTGCATTAAAATCAATTTATAACATTTTTGACATGATTTGTTCTGGATTTTGTTGTTGTTATTCTGTCTCTCACTGTTCAAATAAACCTACCATTAAAATTATAGACTGATCATGTCTTTGTCAGTGTGCAAACGTTCAAAATCAGCAGGGGATCAAATACTTTTTTCCCCTCACTGTATTTGGGCTGCAATTTCTGAGGCTGGTAACTCTAATGAACTTATCCTCTGCAGCAGAGGTAACTCTGGGTCTTCCATTCCTGTGGCGGTCCTCATGAGAGCCAGTTTCATCATAGCGCTTGATGGTATTTGTGACTGCACTTGAAGAAACCTTCAAAGTTCTTGACATTTTCAGTATTGACATGTCTTAAAGTAATGATGGACTGTCGTTTCTCTTTGCTTATTTGAGCTGTTCCTGCCATAATATGGACTTGGTCTTTTACCAAATAGGGCTATCTTCTGTATACCTTGTCACAACTGATTGGCTCAAACGCATTAAGGAAAGAAATTCCACAAATTAACTTTTAAGAAGGCACACCTGTTAATTGAAACGCATTCCAGGTGACTATCTCATGAAGCTGGTTGAGAGAATGCCAAGAATGTCATCAAGGCAAAGGGTGGCTATTTGAAGAATCTGAAATATAAAATGTATTTTGATTTGTTTAACACTTTTTTGGTTACTACATGATTCCATATGTCTTATTTCATAGTTTTTTTGTTTTCACTATTATTCTACAATGTAAAATTTTTTTACAAATAAAGAAAAACCCTTGAATGAGTAGGTGTGTCCAAACTTTTGACTGGTAGTGTATACAGTGCCTTGCACAAGTATTCATCCCCCTTGAAGTTTTTCCTATTTTGTTTCATTTCAACCTGTAATTTAAATAGATTTTTAGAATTTCATGTAATGGACATACACAAAATAGTCCAAATTGGTGAAGTGGCCTGAAAAAAATAATCTAATCCCCTCAATGCTTGCATTTTAAACCCGGCCACCCAAACTTGTGATTTGTTGGGAGAGTTGTCTGTCTAAAGAGGACCCTCCCCCGGAACAATTTATTTTCCTTTTATGAAGTTAACAATAGAGTCTGTCTTTAATCCCAAACCTAGTCACTGCTGTTGCCTTGGTCTGGGTTTCCGAGATGGTGACTTGCGTTCTATTCAATCAATACTTTAAATAGCTTGGAGTACAAATCAATAAGTTACTTTACATCTCATAATCATCACAGCGAAGCCACCGTCACACCGAGCATGGGGGAACACGTGGAGTGGCGCTTGGGGCAAGATATAGAAAAACAACGATAGCTGACAACCCTGAATAGAGAGCAAACTACACTGAGTGTACAAAACATTATGAATACCTGCTCTTTCCATGACACAGACTGACCAGGTGAATCCAGGTGAAATCTATGATCCCTTATTGATGTCACTTGTTAACACTTCAATCAGTGTAGATGAAGGGGAGGAGACAGGTTAAAGAAGGATGTTTAAAGATGCACTAAGCAGAAATCGCTCCGCCATTTCCTGGTTGTTAAAATTATAATAGTTCGCCTAATTTCACTTTGTGACAAAACAAACAAGTATAGTGTAGATACTCATTGTACCATCCAAACCACTGGTGAAATATATTTTCCATAAACAAAAATATTGTATTTTTTGCTGTTTCAAGCAGGTGTACAAAACCGAAAGTAAAAGATGCAAAAACTAAACTTAACACACAGAACATATCTACCGCTTCTTAATCTTGCTTTGAATGAGAATGACAGATCTGTAACACACATATCTATGTGTAGGGGGGCCTGCTGGCCCCCCTACCTCTGCGGAAGCACAGTTCCCGCTCAGCCCAGTCAAAGCTATTCGCTGCTCTGGCACCCCAATGGTGGAACAAGCTCCCTCACGACGCCAGGACAGCGGAGTCACTCACCACCTTCCGGAGACACTTGAAACCCCACCTCTTTAAGGAATACCTGGGATAGGATAAAGTAATCCTTCTACCCCCCCTTACCCCACCCCAAATTATTATGTTTTTAATTGTAAAGTGGTTGTCCCACTGGCTATCATAAAGTCAATGCACCAATTTGTAAGTTGCTCTGGATAAGAGCGTCAGCTAAATGAAGAAAATGTAAATGTATGTGAATTTGGTCGGGTCGCCCAAAAAGTTACTGCAGCTTAGTCTTAAGACAATTGAGACATGAATTGTGGCGTACAGTGCCTCGCAAACGTATTCATCTCCCTTGGCGTTTTTCCTATTTTCTTGCATTACAACCTGTAATTTAAATGGATTTTTATTTGGATTTCATGTAATGGACATATACAAAATAGTCCAAATTGGTGAAGTGAAATTAAAAAATTACTTTTCAAGAAATTCTAAAAAATTAATTATGGAAACCTAAATAAGATATGGTGCAACCAATTACCTTCAGAAGTCACATAATTAGTTAAATAAAGTCCACCTGTGTGCAATCTAAGTGTCACATGATCTGTCACATGATCTCAGTATATATACACACCTGTTCTGAAAGGCCCCAGAGTCTGCAACCCCACTAAGCAAGGGGCACCACCAAGCAAGGGGCACCATGAAGACTAAGGAGCTCTCCAAACAGGTCAGGGACAAAGTTGTGGAGAAGTACAGATCAGGGTTGGGTTATAAAAAAATATCCAAAACTTTGAATATCCCACGGAGCACCATTAAATCCATTATTAAAAAATTGAAAGAATATGGCACCACAACAAACCTGCCAAGAGAGGGCCGCCAACCAAAACTCACGGACCAGGCAAGGAGGGCATTAACCAGAGGCAACAAAGAGACCAAAGATAACCCTGAAGGAGCTGCAAAGCTCCACAGCGGAGATTGGAGTATCTGTCCATAGGACCACTTCAAGCCGTAGACGCCACAGAACTGGGCTTTATGGAAGAGTGGCCAGAAAAAAGCCATTGCTTAAAGAAAATAATAAGCAAACACGTTTGGTGTTCGCCAAAAGGCATGTGGGAGACTCCCCAAACATATGGAAGAAGGTACTCTGGTCAGATGAGACAAAAATTGAGCTTTTTGGCCATCAAGGAAAATGTCTGGCGCAAACCCAACACCTTTCATCACCCCGAGAATACCATCATGGTGGTGGCAGCATCATGCTGTGGGGATGTTTTTCCATCGGCAGGGACCGGGAAACTGCTCAGAATTGAAGGAATGATGGATGGCGCTAAATACAGGGAAAGTCTTGAGGGAAACCTGTTTCAGTCTTCCAGAGCTTTGAGACTGGGACGAAGGTTCACCTTCCAGCAGGACAATGACCCTAAGCATACTGCTAAAGCAACACTTGAGTGGTTTAAGGGGAAACATTAAAATGTATTGGAATGGCCTAGTCAAAGCCCAGACCTCAATCCAATTGAGAATCTGTGGTATGACTTACAGATTGCTGTACACCAGCGGAACCCATCCAACTTGAAGGAGCTGGAACAGTTTTGCCTTGAAGAACGGGCAAAAATTCCAGTGGCTAGATGTGCCAAGCTTATAGAGACATATCCCAAGAGACTTGCAGCTGTAATTGCTCAAGCTTTCTGTTTTTTGTCTTATTTCTTGTTTTGCATCTTCCAAGTGGTAGGCATGTTGTGTAAATCAAATGACACAAACCCCCAAAAAATCTATTTTAATTCCAAGTTGTAAGGCAACAAAATAGGAAAAATGCCAAGGGGGGTGAATACATTCGCAAACCACTGTATGGGGGTGTGTGTGTGTGTGTATGTATGTATGTATGTATGTATGTATGTATGTATGTATGTATGTATGTATGTATGTATAGGCAGGTGTGTGTGATGTGATCAGAGTTCACTGGACCGTTCTGTGAGTCCTGTATTTGCATTAAACTGTGACAAGGGACACATCGTACGACTGGGTCAATGCATTCCATGCTGCTATACCCATAGATATACTTATAATCTAATATATGTATCATGCATAAGGAATACCAGCAAACTGATTTAGTCTAAAACGTCTGACCATTGACTTGATCTTTCAGTATGTCAAGAGTGATATTTGACTTCTGAGATTTTAACAGATCTCTTTGACTGTTCTAGGGCTTGAAAGCTCCTCTTTGTTCCTTCCTCTCACCATAGTAGCAGCAGCACTAGAACCATGCTATCCCTGTGCTTCTGTGATAATACCAGAACTCTGATTTATTCTAGTGTTTGACACGTCTTTGACCATTGCAAAGTCTTTGAATTGACTTTGACTTGAAAGCTCCTCCTAGTTTCTCTCACCACACAGTCTCTGCCTCCCTAACACTGTTTGTGTTCCAAATGACACCCTATCCCTTTATAGTGCACTACTACTCAGCCCAGCCCCAGAGTGACGCCAGTTTGAAGGGGTGAAGAGAAGAGAGGAGTGTCTGAAGTGGAGTGATCAGGCCACAGTGGACATGACAGCTGTAGCCCACCCCCTGATTACAGGAGGGAGAAGATCTATAGGACTGGATAGATGTCCATGGAGGGACTGATCTGTAGAGAGGAGATCTATACTGGAGAGGGAGGGGAGGGAGCAGGGAGGGGAGAGGGGGAGGTAGTGGCGTAGAGGCGGTGGAGTGAGCATTGAGGAGAGGAGAAGTAGAAGAGGTGCGAAAGGGAAGAGGGAGAGGACGGACAAGGAAGAGAGATTGGGAGCAGGTTGAGAAGGGGGAAGTGGAGCGATGGAGGACAGGTGGGCAGAGACAAGGGCAGATATAGCTGACACATACCCTAACACCCTGATCTCTCCTTCCCTCTCCTTCCACATCGATTCATGAGACTGACGTGGCCTGAAACCAGCTCGCACTGAACACTCCCCATATTGTGACAGTGAGAGGTCGCTGTAAGGACTCTGATCAGTCTGGATGGCGGGCTGTGTGTGTGTGTGTGTGTGTGTGTGTCTAATTCCCATCTATCTCCTGCACAGTAAACAGAAAGGCCAGCAGCAATCCCACATTCCCCCTATACTTCCAGCCTGGCTAATAATACCAGTTAGCTCTCTGATAACTTACAGCAATATATCCTCAACATCAAATAGATATGACACACACACACACACACTACAGCAAGCTGGAACGGCTGAGTGTCAGTTCGGACATTAGATGTGATGTATACGATACCCCTGAACAGGTTTGTGAGATTGGGTGCTGTAACATAAGCTGTATAAAGTAACAACGAATCTAGAAATAGTCATGTCACTACGGCTGATAATTGCTTGTATGCAGCCAAGGGGCTTTGCTAACTGGAAAGGGAAAAATTGGCTGAGACCCGATTGATGATAGCTGGCTGGATGAAATTAAAAAGCTCAACTTGAGCAGAGCAAAGCAGAGCTGCAGTACAGTAGGGCTGTGGTGGCCTGTCTGTTCTGGTCAGGTTTACCCTCTTAATGAAGGACCCACTCAACTGTTTAGATGCGTGCACACACGCAGAGGGCTGTGGCAGTCACAAAATGTTGTCAGCCGGTGAAGGTCAAGCAAATAACTGTCGGTCTCACGGTAATTGACCGTTAATTAACGTCAACACATTTAGCATCTCCTGGCATCCACACATAGCCTACAAGCCATTTTAAAAAGTCTAATAAATCCATATAATATAGCCTACACCTTCACAATAAATCCATTATTTTAGACAGGTCTAAAGAAGCATGATATGAAGAAAATGTCTATTTCAGAAGAAAATAATAGCATTCACTGAGTTGTCCTTATGTTAGGTTCTGATGTGGCTATGTCAAATGGCTGTGGGCTACGCTAGTTCATTTAGCAGACAAGATTTGCTTATAAATCCGAGGCATTATTTTATAGTATGAAGAATACTATTGAACAAAGCTGAATAAAATATACATATTTTCTTCAAAGGATTTGAGGGAGTGCGCACAGTCGTCTATTCTGTGTTGAGCGGTTAACAAAGAAATAGGTCCTCCTATATGCTTAATTTAGAGTTATTTATGTAACTTTAGTTGTTCTACAAACGTTGGGCTATATGTTTTGATTTTTAATACATTGTAAGGCTGCATGATGAGATTCTAATGATTTGAAGAAAGTCGCTTGAAAGGCATTAGCTCTGCTTAGTTTTTTTGCGCAGGCTGTACACACTCCAATAGTCTCTCATTCATAATTTGATAAGCACTTGATAATGCCTCGAATTTCGCGGCAGCATCCCCTTTGTGGCCGTAATGCACCCTAAAAAAATCCATGCCTTTTGCGGCCCGGAGTGTTGCGTTGTTCCCTTCTCTCTGAATGTGCTGTGCAATCAGAAGCCCTCTCACGCACATGGCTCTCCGTCACGTGATCGAGTCTTTCTCACATGCTACAAATTAAGACAGACACATCAGGGACGCAACTGCGCGCGTCCTTATCCAATTCCGGAGGTGCATATTGAAGATATTGGAAGAACTGTCCACATTTACTTTTCATCAGCCAACAAGATGAGTAGGCCTAACGAACAGCAAGAGTACTAGCCTATGTCAATCTACTATCCCCCATAGTACAAAAGTCTACCTATTCTGTTCTCTGCAATAAATAAATATTCCAAACATAGTCTGGGACAGTTGTGGGATGCGATAGATCCCAAATTAATACAACCACTAGCATCAAAAAACCTTAGCTTAAAATGTTGAAACTATTAGGCTATTCCTTCACATTATAAGCGCAGCAATGCGCACATGGTAGTAGGCTATAAGCGCGAATGTTCCATTAGCGGAAAACACCATTATCAAAAGTGACCGCAAATGCAATTATGCATGTAATGTTTTTTTTTTATTTTTTATAAAGGTGCCTTTTTATGGTGAAAATTATCTGGACATCAGAACAGCTATCACTCATCTCATTTTGGATGAGGACTTCTACTTCAATGAGTCGGAGGCGAAAGACATACTGATTATCCCGGACCAGGCCCAAATCCCAGACACTCGAAGGAGGAGGAGACGGCGCTGTAGAGGCCGGCGTGCGGGATACCTGACGAGGCTACGTCGGAGAGTGGATATATCGCCTCTACCCTATTGGCGAAAGTGCAATCACTGGAGAATACACTGGATGAGCTCCATTCGAGACTATCCTATTAACGTGATCTAAAGAACTGTAATACCCTATGTTTCTCCGAGTTGTGGCTGAACAAGGATATGGTTAATATAAATCGTGCTGGTTTTTCTATACATTGGCAGGACAGAACGGTGGCTTAGGGGAAGCTCAGGGGAAGTGGTGTGTCTCTTTGGTAACAAAAACTGGTGCGCGATGTCTAATGTTAAGGAAGTCTCAAGGTTCTGCTCCCCTGAGTTAGAATACCTCATGATAAGCTGTAGACCATACTATTTACCAAAAGTTTTCATCTATATTTTTCATACTGTAGCTGTCTATTTACCACCACAAACCGATGCTGGCACTAAGACCATACTCAACAAGCTGTACAGGGCCATAAACAAACAAGAAAATGTTCACCCAGATGTGGCGCTCCTAGTGGCCAGTGACTTCAATGCAGGAAAACGGAAATTCATTTTACAGAATTTCTACCAGTAGGTCACCTGTGCAACTACAGGCGAAAAAAAACTCTAGATCACCTTTACTCCACACATAGACGCATACAAAGCTCTCCCTCGCCCTCCAATTGGCAAATAGCAGTGACACGCACAATACGGAAGTGGTCCGATGAAGCGGTTGCTAAGCTACAGGACTGTTTCGCTAGGACATACTGAAATATGTTCCGGGATTCATCCGATGGCATTGGGGAGTTTAATCTGAAAATGTGGTCGGAGGCGCCGTATGGGTGTGCGCCTCCCAAATGTTGTAACAATGCTCCATTTAGCTCCGCATTGACATGATTGGTTGACGGTAGGTGGGGGCGGGAGGTCCTGTGTAAACACAAACTAACTTCCTTGACAACAGCTCTGCACTGCTCCGCGAAGTGCAAGATGTCTGAATGCCCTGACTTCTGCTGAGGCCGTATCACCACCGTAAATGCTGCATGGCCAACGCAGACGTCGAATTGACCATGCAGCCTTTAAGCCATAAGACTGCTAAATCATTAGTAAATAGTTATCCAATAGCTACCCGGACTTCATTGACCCTTTTTGACTCATCACATATGCTGCTGTTACTGTTTATTATCTATCCTGTTACCTAGTCACTTTATCCCTACCTATATGTACATATCTACCTCAATTACCTCGTAGCCCTGCACATCGACTAGGTACTGCTACCCCGTGTATATAGCCAACTTATCGTTACTTATTGTGTATTTATTCCTCGTGTTATTATTTGTATATTATTTCTATTTTTTCTCTTTCTGCATTGTTGGGAAGGGCCCGTAAGTAAGCCTTTCACTGTTAGTCTATACCTGTTGTATAACGAAGCATTTGACAAATACAATGTTAATTTATTTTTAAGGATCCCAGGCTGTCCATGTAGATACCTCAGAGTCAGCAGTCTCTTCCCAAAACAACAGACACACAGCTAGCCCCCTAGAGCTACCTTAACACTAGAACCACTGGGCTTCTCAGCCTCCAAAGACACCCTGATACCCATTCTACTCTACCACCAGAACATTCTACAGTACAGCCATTCTCCCAACCAACTTCCTGTACACACACAGGGGAGTAGTCTATTCCACAACCCCAGAGGACCAGAGAGAGCAGAGTTCCAGAGTTTCTCTACCCACCCACACCACCCCAGCCTTAGAGTTCTGCACCCCCATGACAGGTGATACACTACATGACCAAAAGTATGTGGACACCTGCTCAAACATCTTATTCCAAAATCATGGGTATTAATATGGGGTTGGTCCCCCCTTCGCTGCTATAACAGCCTCCACTCTTCTGGGAAAGCTTTCCACTAGATGTTGGAACATTGCTGCGGGGACTTGCTTCCATTCAGCCACAAGAGCATTAGAGAGGTCGGGCACTGATGTTGGGTGATTAGGCCTGGCTCGCAGTCGGCGTTTCAATTAATCCCAAAGCTGTTTGATGGGGTTGAGGTCAGGGCTCTGTGCAGGACAGTCAAGTTCTTCCACACCGATCTCAGCAAACCATTTCTGTATGGACCTCGCTTTGTGCACGGGAGCATTGTCATGCTGACACAGGAAAAGGCCTTCACCTGAGAATGTCATTGTATGCTGTAGCGTTAAGATTTCCCTTCACTGAAACTAAGGGGCCTAGCCCGAACCATATAAAAACAGCCCCAGACCATTATTCCTCCTCCACCAAACTATACAGTTGGCACTATGCAGTCGGGCAGGTAGCGTTCCCCTGGCATCCGCCAAACCCAGATTTGTCCGTCGGACTACCAGGTGGTGAAGTGTGATTCATCACTCCAGAGAACACGTTTCCACTGCTCAAGAGTCCAATTGCGGCGAGCTTTACACCACTCCAGCCGACACTTGGCATTGCGCATGGTGATCTTAGGGGCTTGTGTGCGGCTGCTCGGCCATGGAAACCCATTTCCTGAAGCTCCCGACTAACAGTTATTTTGCCAACGTTGCTTCCAGAGGCAGTTTGGAACAGGACAGACGATTTTTAAGTGCTACACGCTTCAGCACTCAGCGGTCCTGTTCTGTGAGCTGGTGTCGCCTACCACTTCGCGGCTGAGCTGTTGTTGCTCCTAGACGTTTCCACTTACATCACTTACAGTTGACCGGGGCAGCTTTAGCAGGGCAGAATGTTTATGAACTGATTTCTTGCAAAGGTGGCATCCTATGACGGTGCCACATTGAAATTCACTGAACTCTTCAGTAAGGCAATTCTACTGCCAATGTTTGTCTATGGAGATTGCATGGCTGTGTGCTCGATTTTATACACCTGTCAGCAATGGGTGTGGCTGAAATAGCAGAATCCACTAATATGAAGGGGTGTCCACATACTTTTGTATATAAAGTGTCTCAGCGGAGGGTCTTTAGTGTAAGTAAGGACAGTCAGCGGCAGGAACACAGAGTCACGTAAGGCCACCATAAATCTATCCTTATCCAGTACACGGCTATAACACATCTATAATGCAGCACACAACTACAATCAATGAATAACAACTCATCAGTCCCCAGGTTAACCATGTAGACTGGAGCTTACCATACAGGCAGAGGTTAGGGGAAAAAACAAGTTGTTTTTCCTGATAAATAACGTCACTAGAACATTGTTTTCCTATGTGAAGCGCGGCTACAGATACCCAGCAGCGGTGCCTCGGCCACACAGCACAGCAGTGGTCTTCAGTTTCAGACAGACATGTTGCTTCTCTGTGAGGGAGTGGAGCTGGGATCAGGGGGTCTCTCTGGTGTCTGTGGTGAACAAGAGGAGTGGGACTGAGCTGATTCTGAGGAGTGTGTGTGTGTGTGTGTGTGTGTGTGTGTGTGTGTGTGTGTGTGTGTGTGTGTGTGTGCACGCACGCCGGCAGCAAGGGAACGGAGCAGAGCGAAGGGAGTGGCGTTATTTTTAGCGCTTTCCCTCCCCAGCATACCAAGCAGTTTGGGCCCGTTGGCTAGTCTGTCTGCTGGCGGCTACTGTTACTGTAGCTACCTCTGGGCCTGCCCTGATCAGACACACACACAGTACACACACACAGCGAGCTTGCAAGGGTCCGCGTTACTGAGATGAATGAGGCACAAGGAGATGAAGAATTCATGTTTCAAATAGTCACGTGAAACGTTACTATTACAATCAAACAATAGGCTATTTAAACATGATTAAACCGAGCATAATTCCCCACCTCAGTGTCCTATTATAAGTTACAGAAAATGTGCTACTTAGCAATTAAGGAATCTTCCCTTTTATACCTATACAATAAAGGCCTATTATATGGAATAGATAGACGCAGTGATTTAAACCTTTCCCACCACTACCCTCATCTACATAACTATAAAAAGAAGGCCTTGGCACAATAGGACACAAAACATGACTGGAAAGTATTTCTTTCCCATGACTTAGTTGTGGTGTATCTGGGGTCGTGACAGTGGCTCATGGTCCTACTGTATGTGAACCTTCCCCCTGGGTCCTGGGACTACGACTGTGTTATGACACTGTGGTTACGGCTGCCATCTTGGCTCATTGCCAACTGTGCCCCCCTCGTCTCCTCCTATGGAAATAACCCTCTACACTTGAGAAATGGGTCAGGCCTTCATTTTCTTAACAAAAGCACCAAACAATGCCCTGAGTGAGTGAGCCACATAATGAACAGAAGAGCTGAAAAAAACGGGGGGGAAAAAACTAATGTAGACGCCACAAAAGGAGCTTGTTTTTCCACCCATGCTGCTCTACAGTATGTGGGAGAGGGGTCCTACTGGCAACATAGTAGTCTTGATTGTTTTCACAAAAACATGCCAATGTTGTCTCTACAAATCAGTCTGCTCTTCGTGGTCTTATCATCACTACCCAGCAGACTGGCACGCACAGCTCAATAACAACATGAGACATGGTGTGTGTGTGTGTGTGTGTGTGTGTCTCCTACAGTACCTCCACCCTACGCTCATTCTTACAACACACACACACCTGCATTACACCCATTCTCATTACATGCTGTACAAACAAAGAGTTATACACTATTTCTAAACACACAGCTCCATCCAATCTGTGGTCTTTTTGACATCACAAACACAACTTTCTGTTTCCTTAACAAGCATTATGATAACTCAAAAACACACAGAATTCCATATCCTCAACAAACATTGTGACATCACAAGTACCCAGAAATCTCTCCTCTCCAAGAACATTATGACAACAAAAAAAATACAATATCCTCGAACAAAGTGACACCTACAAGTTCTTCACATTCAGTGCATTGTGACAACAAAGACACAGCCCTTGCACTGTGAGAAGACAGAAACATTCAGGCAGTCCCAGTGTCAGTCTGCCGTAGCCCAGGGCAGGGTGGGTTCTGTTCGGTGACCATCTACAGATCTGATGTTTACTGTTAACGTACGTCTCTCCAGTTCACAGGCAGGACTGACCGGTCCACTCACTGTCTGAATTTACACTGACCTCGTCACAAACACACAACTAGGGATGCAAAATTCCGGAAATTCCTTTATTTTAATTTTTATCCTGGTTGGAGGATTGGGGATTTCCTTCCATATTCCCTCCTGATTCTGGGAATCCTCCAAGGGGTATTTTGGAAAGTATTCAAGACTCCTTGACTTTTTCCACATTTTGTTATATTACAGCATTATTCAAAAATGTATTAAATCGTTGTTTTCACCCTCATCAATCTACACACAATACCCCATAATGACAAAGCAAAAACATGTTTTAAATAAAATTTCAGACCCTTTACTCAGTGCTTTGTTGAAGCACCTTTGGCAGCGATTACAGCCTCGAGTCTTCTTGGGTATGACGCTCCAAGCTTGGCACACCTGTATTTGGGGAGTTTCTCCCATTCTTCTCTGCAGATCCTCTCAAGCTCTGTCAGGTTGGATGGGGAGCGTCGCTGCACAGCTATTTTCAGGTCTCTCCAGAGATGTTTGATAACATTAGTTTTCAGTTTTCCCCTCCACAATCAGACCACTCCCAGACAGTCCTAGCAAAATTCTTGCTTGAGAAATTGCTCTTTGCTAAGAAGCAATAAAGATAATTTTTTTTAGATCAGCTTTAATATTGCAGATAGATTGTAACTTCCATCAATGTAATTGTCTGCATCACTTCTAATCCCACGTTGTTTTTTTGCAAATAAATTACAAAATATATAAAAAAAACTCAGCAAAAAAAGAAACGTCCCTTTTTCAGGACCCTGTCTTTCATAGACAATTCATAAAAATCCAAATAACTTCACAGATCTCCATTGTAAAGGGTTTAAACACTGATTCCAATGCTTGTTCAATGAACCATAAACACTGAATGAACATGCACCCGTGGAACGGTCGTTAAGACACTAACAGTTTACAGATGGTAGGCAATTAAGGTCACAGTTATGAAAACTTAGGACACTAAAAGAGGCCTTTCTACTGACTCTGAAAAACACCAAAAGAAAGATGCCCAGGGTGCCTGCTCAACTGCGTGAACATGCCTTAGGCATGCTGCAAGGAGGCATGAGGACTGCAGATGTGGCCAGGGCAATAAATTGCAATGTCCGTAATGTGAGACGCCTAAGACAGCGCTACAGGGAGACAGGACGGACAGCTGATCATCCTCGCAGTGGCAGACCACGTGTAACAACACCTGCACAGGATTAGTACGTCCGAACATCACACCTGCGGGACAGGTACAGGATGGCAACAACAACTGCCCGAGTTACACCAGGAATGCACACTCCCTCCATCAGTGCTCAGACTGTCCGCAATAGGCTGAGAGAGTCTAGACTGAGGGCTTGTAGGCCTGTTGTAAGTCAGGAGACGTCACCGGCAACAACATCGCTTATGGGCACAAACCCACCGTCGCTGGACCAGACAGGACTGGCAAAAAGTGCTTTTCACTGATGAGTCGCGGTTTTGTCTCAGGGGTGATGGTCGGATTCGCATTTATCGTCGAAGGAATTAGTGTTACACCGCGGCCTGTACTCTGGAGCGGGATTGATTTGGAGGTGGAGGGTCCGTCATGGTCTGGGGCGGTGTGTCACAGCATCATCGGACTGAGCTTGTTGTCATTGCAGGCAATCTCAACGCTGTGAGTTACAGGGAAGACATCCTCCTCCCTCATGTGGTACCCTTCCTGCAGGCTCATCCTGACATGACCCTCCAGCATGACAATGCCACCAGCCGTACTGCTCGTTCGGTGCGTGATTTCCTGCAAGACAGGAATGTCAGTGTTCTGCAATGGCCAGCGAAGAGCCCGGATCTCAATCCCATTGAACACGCCTGGGACTTGTTGGATCGTAGGGTGATGGCTAGGGCCAGCCTTTCATCCCAGAAATGTCTGGGAACTTGCAGGTGCCTTAGTGGAAGACTACGGTAACATCTCACAGCAAGAACTGGCAAATCTGGTGCAGTCCATGAAGAGGAGATGCACTGCAGTACTTAATGCAGCTGGTGGCCACACCAGATACTGACTGTTACTTTTGTCACCAGATACTGACTGTTGTTCAGTTTGTCTCAGCTGTTGAATCTTGTTATGTTCATACATATACATACATATATAATAATAATAATAATAACAATAAATAATAATAATATGCCATTTAGCAGACGCTTTTATCCAAAGCGACTTACAGTCATGCGTGCATACATTTAATTTTTATTTTTTTGTGTATATATATACATACACACATATACAGTTGAAGTCGGAAGTTTACATACACCTTAGCCAAATACATTTAAACTAAGTTTTTCACAATTCCTGACATTTAATCCTAGTAAACGTGTTTGGATCACCACTTTAAAGAATGTGAAATGTCAGAATAATAGTAGAGAGAATAATGTATTTCAGCTTTTATTTCTTTCATCACATTCCCAGTGGGTCAGAATGTACATACACTAAATTAGTATTTGGTAGCATTGCCTTTCAATTGTTTAACTTGGGTCAAACGTTTCGGGTAGCCTTCCACAAGCTTCCTACAATAAGTTGGGTGAATTTTGACCCATTCCTCCTGACAGAGCTGGAGTAACTGAGTCAGGTTTGTAGGCCTCCTTGCTCGTACACACCTTTTCAGTTCTGCCCACACATTTTCTATAGGATTTATGTCAGGGCTTTGTGATGGCCACTCCAATACCTTGACTTTGTTGTCCTTAAGCCATTTTGCCACAACTTTGGAAGTATGCTTGGGGTCATTCTCCATTTGGAAGACCCATTTGCGAACAAGCTTTAACTTCCTGACTGATGTCTTGAGATGTTGCTTCAATATATCCACATAATTTTCCTTCCTCATGATGCCATCTATTTTGTGAAGTGCACCAGTCCTTCCTGCAGAAAAGCACCACCACAGCATGATGCTGCCACCCCCGTGCTTCACGGTTGGGATGGTGTTCTTTGGCTTGCAAGCGTTCCCCTTTTTCCTCCAAACATAACGATGATCATTATGGCCAAACAGTTCTATTTTTGTTTCATAAAACCAGAGGACATTTCTCCAAAAAGTACTATGTGCAGTTGCAAACTGTAGTCTGGCTTTTTAATGGCGGTTTTGGAGCAGTGGCTTCTTCCTTGCTGAGCGGCCTTTCATGTTATGTCGATATAGGACTGGTTTTACTGTGGATATAGATACTTTTGTACCGGTTTCCTCCAGCATCTTCACAAGGTCCTTTGCTGTTGTTCTGGGATTGATTTGCAATTTTCGCACCAAGGTACGTTAATCTCTAGGAGACAGAACGCGTCTCCTTGCTGAGCGGTATGACGGCTGCGTGGTCCCATTGTGTTTATACTTGCGTACTATTGTTTGTACAGATGAACGTGGTAATTAATTAGCATTTTATTGCATGACATAAGTATTTGATCACCTACCAACCAGTAAGAATTCCGGCTCTCACAGACCTGTTAGTTTTTCTTTAAGAAGCCCTCCTGTTCTCCACTCATTACCTGTATTAACTGCACCTGTTTGAACTCGTTACCTGTATAAAAGACACCTGTCCACACACTCAACCAAACAGACTCCAACCTCTCCACAATGGCCAAGACCAGAGAGCTGTGTAAGGACATCAGGGATACAATTGTAGACCTGCACAAGGCTGGGATGGGCTACAGGACAATAGGCAAGCAGCTTGGTGAGAAGGCAACAACTGTTGGCGCAATTATTAGAAAATGGAAGAAGTTCAAGATGACGGTCAATCACCCTCGGTCTGGGGCTCCATGCAATATCTCACCTTGTGGGGCATCAATGATCATGAGGAAGGTGAGGGATCAGCCCAGAACTACACGGCAGGACCTGGTCAATGACCTGAAGAGAGCTGGGACCACAGTCTCAAAGAAAACCATTAGTAACACATTACGCCGTCATGGATTAAAATCCTGCAGCGCACGCAAGGTCCCCCTGCTCAAGCCAGCGCATGTCCAGGCCCGTCTGAAGTTTGCCAATGACCATCTGGATGGAAGGAATGGGAGATGGTCATGTGGTCTGATGAGACTAAAATATAGCTTTTTGGTCTAAACTCCGCTCGCCGTGTTTGGAGGAAGAAGAAGGATGAGTACAACCCCAAGAACACCATTCCAACCGTGAAGCATGGAGGTGGAAACATCATTCTTTGGGGATGCTTTTCTGCTAAGGGGACAGGACGACTGCACCGTATTGAGGGGAGGATGGATTGGGCCATGTATCGCGAGATCTTGGCCAACAACCTCCTTCCCTCAGTAAGAGCATTGAAGATGGGTCGTGGCTGGGTCTTCCAGCATGACAACGACCCGAAACACACAGCCAGGGCAACTAAGGAGTGGCTCCGTAAGAAGCATCTCAAGGTCCTGGAGTGGCCTAGCCAGTCTCCAGACCCGAACCCAATAGAAAATCTTTGGAGGGAGCTTAATGTCCGTATTACCCAGCGACAGCCCCGAAACCTGAAGGATCTGGAGAAGGTCTGTATGGAGGAGTGGGCCAAAATCCCTGCTGCAGTGTGTGCAAACCTGGTCAAGACCTACAGGAAACGTATGATCTCTGTAATTGTAAACAAAGGTTTCTGTACCAAATATTAAGTTTTGCTTTTCTGATGTATCAAATACTTATGTCATGCAAATTAATTACTTAAAAATCATACAATGTGATTTTCTGGATTTTTGTTTTAAGATTCCGTCTCTCACAGTTGAACTGTACCTATGATAAAAATTACAGACCTCTACATGCTTTGTAAGTAGGAAAACCTGCAAAATCGGCAGTGTATCAAATACTTGTTCTCCCCACTGTATATTGTCAAAGAAGTGTGGATCATCATTATTTGGTCCGTAAAGGTTAATGAGCCATATCTGTTTATGGTCAAATAACATATTTAAAATCATCCATCTACCTTGCAGATCTTTTTGGACAATTTGCACATTCTGATAAAAATTACCGTTAATTAATATCATCACCCCTTTTGAGTTTCTTTGCCCATGGGAGAAGTATACAATTTGCACATTCGGATAAAAATTACCGTTAATTAATATCATCACCCCTTTTGAGTTTCTTTGCCCATGGGTCCCCAAGACCACAGTGGCCTCCATCATTCTTAAACGGAAGAAGTTTGGAACCACCAAGACTCTTCCTAGAGCTGGCTGCCCGGCCAAACTGAGCAATTGGGGGAGAAGGGCCTTGGTCAGGGAGGTGACCAAGAACCCGATGGTACTCTTACCAAGAACCCGATGGTCACTAATACATTTGCAAAAATGTCTAAACCTGTTTTCACTTTGTCATAATGGGGTATTGTGTGTAGATTTATGTGGAAATTGTTTTATTTAATCAATTTTCGAATAAGACCAACGTAACAAAATGTGGAAAAAGTCAAGAGGTCTGAATACTTTGAATGCACTGTATGTCAGTTAAAATAAACATAACTCTGTTTATTAATATGAAAGCTGCTCATGTAGTAGACTATGTCTTATTACATCAAATAAAGTGTTATCAAAGGGATGTGCAAAACATCACATGATTTACAATACCGATGATTACATAATGATGACATACTATCCTTTTAAAGGTCCAATGCAGACGTTTTTTAACCACAATATCATATCAATTCTGGGTAACAATTAAATGACCTTA
Organism: Coregonus clupeaformis; assembly: GCF_020615455.1. Lineage (NCBI taxonomy): Eukaryota > Metazoa > Chordata > Actinopteri > Salmoniformes > Salmonidae > Coregonus > Coregonus clupeaformis. The sequence goes on from NC_059207.1 coordinate 53,548,284, forward strand.
CTGTGAATGTTTTCAATGAAAATGGTCAGAATATGCGATTATAGTATCCAATTCAGCCTTGGTGGTTAAAAGCGTAAAAAATAAACAAAAATAGCTTCTTAGCAAAGACCAATTTCTCAAGCAATAATTTTGCTAGGACTGTCTGGGAGAGGTCTGAGTGTGGAGGGGAAAACTGAATATGCGTGTTATTGGCAGAGGTTTGGAACTCTTTCTTATTGGTGTATTAACTATATAATTTACCACCTGGCGATGTCACCAGGCAGGCAAAAACTCCATCCCACCAAAACAGTAAAAGATAATTATCATCATATTCACAATGTCACAGTATTATTCCAACCAAACATTTTTTTTTAAAGTTTGTAGAAAAATTCACTTTTTGAATGTATTTTTATGCGAGTTGTAATAAGAGTGATCATCAGCTCCAAAACACTGTGACAAAACAAGAGCAGCCGCATGAAGCCTCCTTCTGGGTAGTTGTACATATCAGTAGCATTCCTGTGACCTTGACAAGTTGCAACCCATTACACAGAGACAGAGAGAGACAGAGAGACAGAGAGAGACAGAGAGAGAGACAGAGAGAGAGACAGAGACAGAGAGACAGAGAGAGAGAGAGAGAGAGAGAGAGAGAGAGGTGAACAAGTCATCCATGCTGAAACTTAACACCTTGTCTTAATGTCCATGAAGTGAAACAGATATGTACTGTGCAAAGCCGGTCAACACTGAAAATAGGACATTTAGTGTAGTTGAAAAGCTTGGATGCCTTGTCTTACCTGCTCTTCAAAACTGACTGCCATCTCAGGTTGTGTTTACAAAGCATACAGCAGAACTGTTTACACGCAACACACCGGCTGACAAAGAGAGGCCCAATATCATTCTCACCAGCACACACCTGTACTCCACTAGTCCAGTATATCCCTTTCACAGACACAGATCCTTGACTTAGCTAACATACAAAACAAAGAGAAAAATAAAGAGAGAGAGAAAGGTACATAAGCTGGCCAAAAAACTACATCTATACCTGTAGCTAGCTCTCCCATGATGCTTTGCCTGCTGATAAAAGCCTAGTGGCCAGGGGGTTGAGTTGGGCCCGCCCACATTGATCCAGCTGACTGCTGCTGACAAATAGGGCATCTCCCACCCTAGCGGCTAGCCAATGAGGAGCCTCCCTACCTGTGTGAAAGGTAATACTGACAGATTAATTATGAATGACTAATTATTACACCCTGAAACTGTGTATAATGTGTTAGAAATGTGTGAGTGTAGGACCAGTAAAGGCTATGGCATTGAGCCACTATTTAGCAATGTGAGTAAGAGTTAGGCCAGACAACAAAGGACAAGGAGAACTGTCTACAGACAACTGAGAAACTAAGATAAAAGAGGCCTCCCAATTTAAGGAGGGGAGAAACTGTTATGAAAACATGGTGCAGAATATTGTGAGAACGGCAATAACTGAGTAATGCAGGGAGTAGGCTATGTGTGTGTGTGTGTGTGTATGTGTGTATGCATGTGTGTATATGTGTGTGTGTGTGAACTGATGGTCAGGAGAGCAGTTTTAGAGTGGAAAACTACAGCCCGCCTACAGAGGGGAGGGATTTTTTTTGTATGACGTATGAGTATAAAAGATGGACTTTGAAATTGTGATGGCAGAATTCTCAATGAATAAATCTCTGACTATGCAGATCGAGACTCTGTCCGTTACTTAAATCCCAAAAGACTTACAACCTTTTGGGAGACGCACAGAGACACTGAAATCGTTTGTTAAATAATTCACATAAATACCTGTACAGTCACTGGAGCCTCTCTGTTCTGTCCCTTCCAGCAGAGCAGAGCAACGTACCTCAGACCTGCAGGTCCTCACTCAACAGAACACAGAACGTAGAATTGTAATGTATAGATACTGATACTATTCTTTATTCTACTTGACAGAGTTACTCTGTCTTCTCTACACATAACATTATTTTCTGAATGTTTGGCCTAGATTTTGAGGGAGGGAAAGACAGTATGTATTTAAAATGGGTTGACCAATGATAGACAGCAGTATCAAAAGCACATGATGATATCATGAAGGCACTTTGAGGGCTTTATAGCTCTGAGGAAAACAGATCCCGTATCCATGCATGGGCCTAGTCTGGGCGTCAGAAACATGAGTCAAATAAGAACATAACAGAATATCACACAGTGAATGTGAGAATCCTTTCTGTCTGTTATTAGACACAGTCATGGACACACAAGCCACCACAGAAGACTGGAGACAAAAAGGGCACACTAGCCAGCCACCACATAAGAAATTGAGACATCCAGAATCTCTCCTGTCAGACGTGTGTACTGTTACTGTGCCATATGGTAACAGTGCTGGAAATATACGGCATTACCGACAATGTACACTAGGGGTACTATTTCTTTCCAAACGTTTATTTTTATACTTTTTTGGGACGCACAAAACAAATTTAGGCAGTAGGGATCTTGATGTTGATTGATTGTCTCTGCTTTAACCAGGAAGCTTGATCTTGCAAGATAGCAAGTTAGCAAACCAAATGCATAGCTGGAGCCTTGAGCTGGAAATAATTTATTGGGCACAACAAATTGAAATTTATTTTGTAAATTCATACAGTTGAATTCATAAAATTCCAGTGTCGACTCCCATTTCTGTCTCAAGATTTGATTCCACTAGGACTCGACTCCTAAGATTCAGTATTTTTAGATCTGAGGAGACTGATTAGTTGCAGTACTTCCGAGAACCAACACTAGCATCTTTCACAGCGAGCTAGCGAGGGACGGAGAGAGAGGGGAGGGGCACTGTATAGGTAGGTCGGCCACCAGGCAGACAGAGTCAGAACAGTGCACTAGGCATCAACTATCAACAATCAAAAGCTGTATATCGCAATGAAATGCTGGATCTTGCAATTTCTTGGCTTACAATATCTCGGAACGTCAGTAATGCAGGGCCTATCATCAATCAATATGTTAGGATATTGAGATGAGCGAAATGCAACACTTCACTCTCACACAATGTGTGCACAGGTTCGCTTCACGCTGTTCACAGTGTGGTAGCAAGCCAGGGCACCAAAACAGTTGAGAAGTTGTTCCAAACCATCTCAATTGGGTTGAGGTCAGGTGATTGTGGAGGCCATGTCATCTGATGCAGCACTCCATCACTCTCCTTCTTGGTCAAATAGCCCTTACCCAGCCTGGAGGTGTGTTGGGTCATTGTCCTGTTGAAAAACAAAATGATAGTCCCACTAAGCACAAACCAGAAGGGATGACGTATCACTGCAGAATGCTGTGGTAGCCATGCTGGTTAAGTGTGCCTTGAATTCTAAATAAATCACTGACAGTGTCACCAGCAAAGCACCCCCACACCTTCTCCTCCATGCTTCACGGTGGGAACCACACATGCAGAGATCATCCGTTCACCTACTCTGCGTCTCACAAAGACACGGCGGTTGGAACCAAAACTCTCAAATTTGGACTAATCAGACCAAAGGACAGATTTCCACCGGTCTAATGTCCATTGCTCGTGTTTCTTGGCCCAAGCAAGTCTCTTCTTATTGGTGTCCTTTAGTAGTGGTTTCTTTGCAGCAATTCGACCATGAAGGCCTGATTCACGCAGTCTCCTCTGAACAGTTGATGTTGAGATGTGTCTGTTACTTGAGCATTTATTTGGGCTGCAATTTCTGAGGCTGGTAACTCTAATGAACTTATCCTCTGCAGCAGAGGTAACTCTGGGTCTTCCTTTCATGTGGCGGTCCTCATGAGAGCCAGTTTCATCATAGCGCTTGATGGTTTTTCCAACTGCACTTGAAGAAACTTTCAAAGTTCTTGACATTTTCCGGATCATTCCTTCATGTCTTGAAGTAATGATGGACATTCATTTCTCTTTACTTATTTGAGCTGTTCTTGCCATGATATGGACTTTGTCTTTTATTAAATAGGGCTACCTTGTCACAACACAACTGATTGGCTCAAATGCATTAAGGAAAGAAATTCCACAAATTAACAAGGCACACCTGTTAATTGAAATGCATTCCAGGTGACTACCTCATGAAGCTGGTTGAGAGAATGCCAAGAGTGTGCAACGCTGTCATCAAGGAAAAGGGTGGCTACTTTGAAGATTCTCAAATATAAAATATATTTTGATTTGTTTAACACTTTTTTGGTTACTACATGATTCCATATGTATTATTTCATAGTTTTGATGTCTTCACTATTATTCTACAATGTAGATAATAGTACAAATAAAGAAAAACCCTGGAATGAGTAGGTGTGTCCAAACATTTGACTGGTACTGAACTATTGTTGTTTTTATCATACCATCGGTATTTCTAAATACCCGATACAAGGTATATACGGTATACAACCAAAGCCTACCACACCCTACAGCTGCTGTGGTGGCTGGAACCTGGAGATCTGAGGGAGAGGAGTTGATTGAGTCTCTCTCTCTCCCTCCCGCACTCTACCCCCTTCCCCCTGAGAGGGAGGGAGGGAGGAATGTCTTGAGAGTCCATCAGACAAGCAGAAGATGATTAATGATGTCATCAAGTCAGCGATGCACAATTCACCTCCTGTTAAACGATCAAAGACTATAAACTGCCCAGTACCCCACTCTTTTCCCCCCTTCCTCCTCCACCTCCCTCTTTTTCACCCTCTCCTCCTCACTCTTTTTCTCCTTCCCTTTTCCTCTCCGTCTTTCTCCCCCTCTCTATCAATCCCCTTTTCCTCTTTAAATATCTTCCCTATCTCTCTCTGTCTCTCTTCTCTTTTCCCTCTCTCTCTCTGTATATGTTCAGTAGTGTAGATCGGACCTATCTAATCCATCCACAGAGCTGAGTGTTAAAGATCAGACATCACACTACTGTTAAGTGTTACAGCAGGATATCTGTGATGTCATCTCTGGGCGCCAGGCAGGCTGGTGGTAGCTAAATAAAAAGGTCAGCGCCATTACAGAGTGTGGGAAGATCTCAATTGCATACTCCTCGCGTCCACCCTCTATCCTCGTCTCCTTCTCAAAACCAATTGGAGGAGAAGGTCAGAGAGGAGGGACCTCTAGCTTTCTCATCCAATGTGTTTTGAGAAGGAGATGAGGAGAAGAAGCGAGTATGCAATTGACATCTTCCCTGTGTCTCACACTAAAGAGGTGTCAGACCATGTTTGAACCAGACCCTGTTCCATTTCTTTTAAATGTAAGAGAGGGATCTCTTCCATCCCTCCTGCCCATCCTTCCTTGAAGTGATCACTGATGTTACATTGAGGAAGGTTATATTGAGTACTCTAGTCTGATTCTGTATGTTTTCCATGGGTAAGCCCTTATTTTAAGATGATTGGATAGGTGTAAGTGGAGGCTCTATGTATGCATCTTTCACCTATTCTAGTCATGTGAGGTCAGTGATTACTATTCAGTGACCATAACCCCACTCTCCTCCACATATAGTAGTGCTTCACAACCCCAGAGAGAGCACTAGAGACAGCACTACACTCCAAACAGAAAGGCCAATTGTTCTAGCCTCAACTGCGGCTCTCAGTTTCTTGTTTGATAAAACAATGTCCGCTTTGGAGCACCAGGGTTTGCACGCCCATCTCTCGCCCTCTTCTCTCGCTCTCCACTGTGCCAGCTATTCTCCATAATGTCTGCGCTCTCCATTGTGATGTAATCTCGTTAGTGAGTCATTCTACTCACACATTCTGAATTCCTCTTCCTTCATTGTATTATTAGGTGGCCTGTTAACCATTTTTAAATGTATGGGAAGCTCTTTGTAAATAATATTATTATCACATAAGCATCATTAGCATTGTTAGTCTAAATTAGTCATACAATTACCTCGTCTTAAAGTAATCACAAACACCAAAGAAAATCCACAAATCTACAGTAAAGGCTTGAATGGCTTTGGAGGGTAAAAAAAACAAACACTTCACACCAACACTTGTCTTGTTTTCATATGAGAGATTGAAAATGTTAATCTTAGCCACATCGGCATGAGTGTTTGAAGATCTCTGTTTTTTCTTCATAATAAATTGTGGTTCTATTTTTATCCTCTTCCCTTCAGTGTTGCACCTGGGATTGTGTCTCTGTACAGAACATCTGCGAGACCAGAGCAGCAGAGAGCAGAGCGGAACTAGGCCAGAGCAGCAGAGTGCAGAAACTGATCATTAGGCTTTTGATCACTGGGAGATCGTCAATCAGTAAACAACCACTTCAGACACTGGCCTTCCTTCCATCCCTCTTCCTCTCTCTTCTGCATCCTCCCTCTGCTTCCCTTCCCTGTTCACCCTACATCCTCTGATCCATCAGTAGACCAGGTCTGTCTATTGTTCTAGCTGCTCTAAGGAGGAAGTGATGTCAGGGTAAATACATCATAACACACAACACTTCTGTTTGTACTGTAGCAATGGGGTTGCTATGGTAAAACACTTCATTCCAATGGTTTCCTCATTCATATTGCCCCAAATAGGAGTTATGGTAAAATAAACCAACAGCATATTCACTGCTTTCCAACTCTCAAAGTGTTTGAAGGAAACCCAACACTATTTAAAGTTGTACCCACGTCTGCGGTGCGGCTGTATGGGTGTTTGATCTGAAATATGCAACAGACGCCACAAGGAAGTCTCTTCCCCTTGGACACATACACACCCCTTTTCCTGCTGCTGCTGTTCAACAAAACCTTAAAATTACCAAAGGACATTTCCTGTTATTACTAAATAAAAAGTATGTTTTATTTCTCTGATCAACACAGAGAAATTAGAGCACAGAGAACCGTGATCTCATCGTGACAAGTGGAGTTAACCTGGGATTTGGCTACCTGTCCTCTATGGTCTACATCTCTCTGTTAGAGTTAGCCTGGGCTTGGCAGTCTTGGCCTGGCTGTGCTCTGGACTGGGGTGTGGTGATGTGGAAAAAGGAAAAAGGCCTGCCAACCTGGCAGCCATGAAGGAAGTGTTCTGTAAACGGTCTCTCTGCCTGCATTTTGTGACGTGCTCTATCATAATCAGTAGTAAGTCGCGCTAGCTCATAAAAAAAAAGAATCATTAAAAATTCAATTTTTTTCAAAAATATTGGCATGGCCTTTTGTTGGATCAAAACAGAATTCACTAGAATAACATGTTTTCTATCCAAACCAATTTGTTTAAATGTCGAAATCAAGCAAATGACTAGCAAACAACTGGGACTGGAGGGTGATGGTATGTCATGCACATGTACGCACTGTAGTCTCCCCTAGGTACATATCTTAAATCTCTCTTTCTCTTCATTGTAAACAGAAAAATGTGTACTTATTTACTGTTTATTATCTCAAACTAAATTAAAAATCCTGAAAATGCATTAAAGGCACAGTGCAGTCAAAAACGTGATTTTCCTGATGTTTATATACGTTTCCACACTGAGGTTGGAATAATACTGTGAAATTGTGAAAATTATGATAATTCCCTATTAGTGTATGAGGTGTTTGAAAAGACTGTCTAACATTTCTGCCTGTTGTGGTGGGATGGAGACCAATAAGAAAGAGCGTTCCAAACCTCTCTGCCAATAACAGCTAGTTTTCAGTTTTCCCCCTCCCAGTCAGACCACTCCCAGCCAGTCCTAGCAAAATTAGTTATTGAGAATTTTTTTGTTGTTGCTAAGAAGCAATTTTGGTTTCTTTTTAACCAGCAAGGTACTTAATTGCTACTCAGAAATGACTTGATACTGAGATAAAAACGGCAGTAGTGTTTGAACATTTCAGATAACTCAGTTTTACAGATAAATATACAACCTGGGTGTTTTTTTCTTTCCCCCAAGAAAATGCTGTATAATAGCTGCTAGGTCTTTTTTCCTCGAAAGGAGCACCAGCATTGTTGTGAAATCAAAACAAAGACAGTAAAATTAGATGGTTGCCAGAGTAACAATTACAGGGGTAGTGTGCGTGTGTATATATGTGTGTGTGTGTGTGTGTGTGTGTTCAGGGCCTACAACCTCTGTATAGGCACTAAAATAACCAACTGCCCCTTATTCCTGTTGATGGTGATGGGTTGAACACAGAAATCACTGCCATGTAATTACAGCTGAACTGAACAGAGAGAGAGACATCCACTGTTTGGAAAACGCTGGATTAGTCTCAAATTCCCTTTATAGTGCACTACTTTTGATCAGAGCACTGGTCAAAATTAGTGCACTATGTGGGAAATAAGGTGCCATTTGGGACTGCTTTGTTCAACATTCCTAAAACATTTGTTCAACACTCAGCTGCATATATAGGCCAACTGCATGCCATGCTATTCAGTGGCATATAGCCTAAGGGGGGCTTTCCTCCAAAACCCAATCAACCTACTAACACTCCCACTGTCCCTGACAGCATCCCAGATATGCCCCATGAATGTCCCACCAGGAAGTAACAATATATGCGTCCCAAATGGTACCCTATTCCCTTTACAGTGCACTATTTAGGGAATAGGGTGCAATTTGTGACGCAAACAATGGCTACTGTAAACCGATGACAGGGTTCTGACTCAACAGGCTGAGCAAAAGGGGCTTGAGCTGGGCCATTGGGTCATTCTTGTCCTCTCTAACTGAGGGTATTTTAGGTGTCTGAACTAACTTGTGGAAGGGGGAGGAGGAAAAGGAGGAGGAGAGGGAGGCTTTGGGTTGGAATGCAGGAGAGAAGAAGTGTGGTTGTTGTCCACTGTAAAACACACACGCAGTGTAACACTGGGACCAAGATAATCTGCTGCTGCCATGTAAATTAAACCTTCTCGTCCCTGGCACGAGGGCAAGGGTGGTAAAGGTGTGTGTGTGTGTGTGTGTGTGTGTGTGTGTGTGTGTGTATACAGTGCATTTGGAAAGTAGCAGAGAGCAGAGCAGAACTAGGCCAGAGCAGTGGAGTGCAGAGTGCAAAGACTGATTATTAGGCTTTTGATCACTGGGAGATTGTCAATCAGTAAACAACCACTTCAGACACTGGCCTTCCCTCCATCCCTCTTCCTTTTCCTCTATTCCTCTCTCTTCTGCATCCTCCCTCTGCTTCCCTTCCCTTCTCTGTTCACCCTACATCCTCTGATCCATCAGTAGACCAGGTCTGTCTATTGTTCTAGCTGCTCTAAGGAGGAAGTGATGTCAGGGTAAATAAATCATAATAATACAATCACAACACTTCTGCCCCAAACCATTATTCCTCCTCCACCAAACTTTAGTTGGCACTATGCATTCGGGCAGGTAGCGTTCTCCTGGCATCCGCCAAACCCAGATTTGTCCGTTGGACTACCAGATGGTGAAGCATGATTCCGTTTTTCCACTGCTCCAGATTCCAATGGCGGCAAGCTTTACAACACTCTAGCCGACGATTGGCATTGCGCATGGTGATCTTAAGCTTGTGTGCAGCTGCACGGCTATGGAAACCCATTTCATGAAGCTCCCGACGAACAGTTATTGTGCTGACGTTGCTTCCAGAGGCAGTTTGGCACTCGGTAGTGAGTGTTGCAACCGAGGACAGACGATTTTTATTCAGCACTCAGCGGTCCCATTCTGTGAGCTTATGCAGCCTACCACTTCGTGGCTGAGCCGTTGTTGCTCCTTTACCACTTTACAATAACAGCACTTACAGTTGACCGGGGCAGCACTAGCAGGGCAGAAATTTGACGAACTGACTTGTTGGAAAGGTGGCATCCTATGACGGTGCCACGTTGAAAGTCACTGAGCTCTTCAGTACATTCTACTGTCAATGTTTGTCTATGGAGATTGCACGGCTGTGTGCTCGATTTTATACACCTGTCAGCGACGGTTGTGGCTGAAGTAGCCAAATCCACTCATTTGAAGTGTGTCCACATACTTTTGTATAAACATTAAGAACACCTTCCTAATATTGAGTTGCACCCCCCCTCCCTTTTGCCCTCAGAACAGTCTCAATTCGTCGGGGCATGTACTCTACAAGGTATTGAAAGCGTTCCACAGGGACACTGGCCCATGTTGACTCCATTGCTTCCCACAGTTATGTCAAGTTGGCTGGATGTCCTTTGGGTGGTGGACCATTCTTGATCCATACTGTTCCGTACCTGGCACCGACGAAGATGGCGGCCTCGCGACTAGCTCTTAGGAAACTTTGCAGTATTGTTTTTTTATGTATTATTTTTTACATTATTAGCTCATAAAGTGTTTTGTATCATTACATACAGCCGGGGAAAACTATTGGATATCAGAGCGGCGGTAACTCACCAGCATTACGACCAGGAATATCACTTTCCCGAAGCAGATCCATTGTTTGCTCTCCCCAGGGCAACTGAACTGATTCCAGCGGCTGACCCAAAACATCGCCGCCAGAGGAGAGGCACTCGGAGCGTCCTGCTGGTTCGATTTAGGAGGCGCGCACACCACCCGCCGCTTCCAAGAATTCTACTCGCTAACGTTCAGTCTTTGGTTAACAAGATTGACGAACTCCGGGCAAGGATTTCTTTCCAGAGAGACGTCAAGGCCTGTAACATACTTTGTTTCACGGAAACATGGCTCTCTGGATATTCTGTCGAAATCAGCCCAGCCAGAGGGGGTCTCAGTTCATCGCGCAGAGAGGAATAAATATCTCTCCGGGAAGCAGAAGGGCGGAGGTGTGTGTTTCATGACTAACGACTCATGGTGTAATTGTAGTAACATACAGGAACTCGAGTCCTTTTGTTCACCCGACCTAGAATATCTCACAATCAAATGCCGACCGTATTATCTCCCAAGAGAATTTTCTTTGGTTATAGTCACGGCCGTGTATATCCCCCCTCAAGCCGATACCACGACGGCCCTCAAAGAACTTCACTGGACTTTATGCAAACTGGAAACCACATATCCTGTGGCTGCATTTATTGTAGCCAGGGATTTTAACAAAGCAAATTTGAGGACTAGGCTGCCGAAGTTCTATCAACATATCGACTGTTGTACTCGCGCTGCCAAAATCCTTGTCCATTGCTATTCGAACTTCCGGGATGGTTATAAGGCCCACCCCCGCCCTCCTTTCTGAAAATCTGATCATGACTCCATTTTGCTCCTCCCTTCCTATAGGCAGAAACTCAAACAGGAAATACCCGTGCTAAGGAATATTCAACACTGATCTGACCAATCGGAATCCACGCTTCAAGATTGTTTTGATCACGCGGACTGGGATATGTTCCGGGTAGCTTCCGAAAATAATTTAGACGAATACACTGAAACGGTGACTGAGTTTATGAGGAAGTGTATAGGTGATGTTGTGCCCACTATGACTATTAAAACCTACCCTAACCAGAAACCGTGGATAGATGGCAGCATTCGCACCAATCTGAAAGCGCGAACCATCGCATTCAACCATGGCAAGGTGACTGGGAATATGGCAGAATACAAACAGTGTAGCTACTCACTCCGCAAGGCAATTAAACTGGCAAAACATCAGTATAGAGACAAAGTGGAGTCGCAATTCAACGGCTCAGACACGAGACGTATGTGGCAGGGTCTACAGACAATCACAGACTACAAAAGGAAAACCAGCCACGTCGCCGACACCGATGTCTCGCTTCCAGACAAGCTAAAACACCTTCTTCGCCCGCTTTGAGGATAACAGTGCCACTGACGAGGCCCACTACCAAGGACTGTGGCCTCTCCTTCTCCGTGGCCAACGTGATTAAGACGGCTCAGAGGCGGCAGGTAGCTTAGTGGTTAAGAGTGTTGTTCCAGTAACCAAAAGGTAGCTGGTTCTAATCCCCGAGCCGACTAGGTGAAAAATCTGTCGATGTGCCCTTGAGCAAGGCACTTAACTCTAATTGCTCCTGTAAGTCGCTCTGGATAAGAGTGTCTGCTAAATAACGTAAATGATACACAGACGATGCTGCCGGCCCAGACGGCATCCCTAGCCGCGTCCTCAGAGCATGCGCAGACCAGCTGGCTGGTGTGTTTATGGACATATTCAATCTCTCCCTTTCCCAGTCTGCTGTTCCCACATGCTTCAAGATGGCCACCATTGTTCCTGTACCCAAGAAAGCAAAGGTAACTGAACTAAATTACTATTGCCCTGTAGCACTCACCTCTGTCATCATGAAGTGCTTTGAGAGACTAGTCAAGGATCATATCACCTCTACCTTACCTGTCACCTAGACCCACTTCAATTTGCTTACCGCCCCAATAGATCCACAGACGATGCAATCGCCATCACACTGCACACTGCCCTATCCCATCTGGACAAGAGGAATACCTATGTAAGAATGCTGTTCATTGACTATAGCTCAGCATTCAACACCATAGTACCCTCCAAGCTCATCATCAAGCTCGAGGCCCTGGGTCTGAACCCCGCCCTGTGCAACTGATTCCTTGACTTCCTGACGGGCCGCCCCCAGGTGGTGAAGGTAGGAAACAACATCTCCACTTCCCTGATCCTCAACACTGGGGCCCCACAAGAGTGCGTGCTCAGCCCCCTCCTGTACTCCCTGTTCACCCATGACTGCGTTGCCAAGCACGCCTCAAACTCAATCATCAAGTTTGCAGACGACACAACAGTAGTAGGCTGGATTACCATCAATGACGAGACCGCCTACAGGGAGGAGGTGAGGGCTCTGGGAGTGTGGTGCCAGGAAAATAACCTCTCACTCAACGTCAACAAAACAAAGGAGATTATCGTGGACTTCAGGAAACAGCAGAGGGTGCACCCCCCTATCCACTTCGACCGGACCGCAGTGGAGAAGGTGGAAAGCTTCAAGTTCCTTGGCGTACACATCACCGACAAACTGAAATGGCCCACCCACGCAGACAGTGTGGTGAAGAAGGCGCAACAGAGCCTCTTCAACCTCAGGAGACTGAAGAAATTCGGCTTGGCACCTAAAACCCTTACAAACTTTTACAGATGCACAACTGAGAGCATCCTGTCGGGCTGTATCACCACCTGGTACGGCAACTGCACCGCCCGCAACCACAGGGTGGTGCGGTCTGCCGAACGCATTATCGGGGGCAAACTACCCGCCCTCAAAGACACATACAGCACCCGATGTCACAGGAAGGCCAAAAAGATCATCAAGGACATCAACCACCCGAGCCACTGCCTGTTCACCCCGCTATCATCCAGAAGGCGAGGTCAGTACAGGTGCATCAAAGCTGGGACCGAGAGAATGAAAAACAGCTTCTATCTCAAGGCCATCAGACTGTTAAATAGCAATCACTAGCACATTAGAGGCTGCTGCTGCCTATTGAAATCACTGGCCACTTTAAGAAATTGAACACTAGCCACTTATCTTGCACTACTCATCTCATATGTATATACTGTGTTCTATAATATTCTACTGTATCTTAGTCCATGCCGCTCTGTCATTGCTTGTCCATATATGTATATTTTCTTAAATTCCATTCCTTACTAGTTTTGTGTGTATTAGGTATATGTTGTGAAATTGTTCGATATTACTTGTTAAATATTACTGCATTGTCGGAGCTAGAAGCACAAGCATTTTGCTACACCCGCTATAACATCTGCTAAACACGTGTACAGTGGGGAGAACAAGTATTTGATACACTGCCGATTTTGCAGGTTTTCCTACTTACAAAGCATGTAGAGGTCTGTAATTTTTTTATCATAGGTACACTTCAACTGTGAGAGACGGAATCTAAAACAAAAATCCAGAAAATCACGTTATATGATTTTAAAGTAATTAAGTAAGTAAGTTAAGCATTTTATTGCATGACATAAGTTAAACAGAACTTAATATTTGTTACAGAAACCTTTGTTTGCAATTACAGAGATCATACGTTTCCTGTAGGTCTTGACCAGGTTTGCACACACTGCAGCAGGGATTTTGGCCCACTCCTCCATACAGACCTTCTCCAGATCCTTCAGGTTTTGGGGCTGTCACTGGGCAATACGGACTTTCAGCTCCCTCCAAAGATGTTCTATTGGGTTCAGGTCTGGAGACTGGGTAGGCCACTCCAGGACCTTGAGATGCTTCTTACGGAGCCACTCCTTAGTTGCCCTGGCTGTGTGTTTCTGGTCGTTGTCATGCTGGAAGACCCAGCCACGACCTATCTTCAATGCTCTTACTGAGGGAAGGAGGTTGTTGGCCAAGATCTCGCAATACATGGCCCCATCCATCCTCCCCTCAATACGGTGCAGTCGTCCTGTCCCCTTTGCAGAAAAGCATCCCCAAAGAATGATGTTTCCACCTCCATGCTTCACGGTTGGGATGGTGTTCTTGGGGTTGTACTCATCCTTCTTCTTCCTCCAAACACGGCGAGTGGAGTTTAGACCAAAAAGCTATATTTTTGTCTCATCAGACCACATGACCTTCTCCCATTCCTCCTCTGGATCATCCAGATGGTCATTGGCAAACTTCAGACGGGCCTGGACACGCGCTGGCTTGAGCAGGGGGACCTTGCGTGCGCTGCAGGATTTTAATCCATGACGGCGTAATGTGTTACTAATGGTTCTCTTTGAGACTGTGGTCCCAGCTCTCTTCAGGTCATTGACCAGGTCCTGCTGTGTAGTTCTGGGCTGATCCCTCACCTTCCTCATGATCATTGATGCCCCACGAGGTGAGATCTTGCATGGAGCCCCAGACCGAGGGCGATTGACCGTCATCTTGAACTTCTTCCATTTTCTAATAATTGCGCCAACAGTTGTTACCTACTCACCAAGCTGCTTGCCTATTGTCCTGTAGCCCATCTCAGCCTTGTGCAGGTCTACAATTGTATCCCTGATGTCCTTACACAGCTCTCTGGTATTGGCCATTGTGGAGAGGTTGGAGTCTGTTTGATTGAGTGTGTGGACAGGTGTCTTTTATACAGGTAACGAGTTCAAACAGGTGCAGTTAATACAGGTAATGAGTGGAGAACAGGAGGGCTTCTTAAAGAAAAACTAACAGGTCTGTGAGAGCCGGAATTCTTACTGGTTGGTATGTGATCAAATACTTATGTTATGCAATAAAATGCAAATTAATTACTTTAAAATCATACAATGTGATTTTCTGGATTTTTGTTTTAGATTCCGTCTCTCACAGTTGAAGTGTACCTATGATAAAAATTACAGACCTCTACATGCTTTGTAAGTAGGAAAACCTGCAAAATCGGCAGTGTATCAAATACTTGTTCTCCCCACTGTATGTGACAAATAACATTTTATTTTGATTTGAAACTGTTGAGCATGAAAAACCCAGCAGAGGTGCAGTTCTTGAGACAAACCGGTGTGCCTGGCACCGACTACTATACCCCGTTAAAAGACACAAATCTTTCGTCTTGCCCATTCACCCTCTGAATGGCACATACAGTATACACAATCCATGTCTCAATTGTCTCAAGGCTTAAAAATCCTTCTTTAACCGGTCTCCTCTCCATCTACACTGATTGAAGTGGACTTAACAAGTGACATCAAAAAGAGATCATAGCTTTCACCTGGTCAGTCTGTCATGGAAAGAGCAGGTGTTCATAATGTTTTGTATACTCAGTAGATAGACAGACACATAGTATGTGTAGGGCAGTTCCATGAGGGTCAGTGGAAACCTAACAGCTGATCTAGTCACACAGTCAACTCTGGACGTTGACTGTGTGTGCGCGCGTGTGTGTTTATGACGACTAACTCATCCTCTTACGCCTCGATCACACCTACAGCGTCATTGCGCAAAATGGTATTCCGCATCATCTGGATACAGTGAGGGAAAAAAGTATTTGATCCCCTGCTGATTTTGTACGTTTGCCCACTGACAAAGACATGATCAGTCTATACTTTTAATGGTAGGTTTATTTGAACAGTGAGAGACAGAATAACAACAAAAAAATCCAGAAAAACGCATGTCAAAAATGTTATAAATTGATTTGCATTTTAATGAGGGAAATAAGTATTTGACCCCTCTGCAAAACATGACTTAGTACTTGGTGGCAAAACCATTGTTGGCAATCACAGAGGTCAGACGTTTCTTGTAGTTGGCCACCAGGTTTGCACACATCTCAGGAGGGATTTTGTCCCACTCCTCTTTGCAGATCTTCTCCAAGTCATTAAGGTTTCGAGGCTGACGTTTGACAACTCGAACCTTCAGCTCCCTCCACAGATTTTCTATGGGATTAAGGTCTGGAGACTGGCTAGGCCACTCCAGGACCTTAATGTGCTTCTTCTTGAGCCACTCCTTTGTTGCCTTGGCCGTGTGTTTTGGGTCATTGTCATGCTGGAATACCCATCCACGACCCATTTTCAATGCCCTAGGAAGGAGGTTCTCACCCAAGATTTGACGGTACATGGCCCTGTCCATCGTCCCTTTGATGCGGTGAAGTTGTCCTGTCCCCTTAGCAGAAAAACACCCCCAATGCATAATGTTTCCACCTCCATGTTTGACGGTGGGGATGGTATTCTTGGGGTCATAGGCAGCATTCCTCCTCCTCCAAACACGGAGAGTTGAGTTGATGCCAAAGAGCTCCATTTTGGTCTCATCTGACCACAACGCTTTCACCCAGT
Organism: Coregonus clupeaformis; assembly: GCF_020615455.1. Taxonomy (NCBI): domain Eukaryota; kingdom Metazoa; phylum Chordata; class Actinopteri; order Salmoniformes; family Salmonidae; genus Coregonus; species Coregonus clupeaformis. The sequence continues at coordinate 53,564,675 of NC_059207.1, forward strand.
TCTCCTCTGAATCATTCAGATGTTCATTGGCAAACTTCAGACGGGCCTATATATATATATATATATATATATATATATATGCTTTCTTAAGCAGGGGGACCTTGCGGGCGCTTCAGGATTTCAGTCCTTCACGGCGTAGTGTGTTACCAATTGTTTTCTTGGTGACTATGGTCCCAGCTGCCTTGAGATCATTGACAAGATCCTCCCGTGTAGTTCTGGGCTGATTCCTCACCGTTCTCATGATCATTGCAACTCCATGAGGTGAGATCTTGCATGGAGCCCCAGGCCGAGGGAGATTGACAGTTCTTTGGTGTTTCTTCCATTTGCGAATAATCGCACCAACTGTTGTCACCTTCTCACCAAGCTGCTTGGCGATGGTCTTGTAGCCCATTCCAGCCTTGTAGCCCATTCCAGCCTTGTGTAGGTCTACAATCTTGTCCCTGACATCCTTGGAGAGCTCTTTGGTCTTGGCCATGGTGGAGAGTTTGGAATCTGATTGATTGATTGCTTCTGTGGACAGGTGTCTTTTATACAGTTAACAAGCTGAGATTAGGAGCACTCCCTTTAAGAGTGTGCTCCTAATCTCAGCTCGTTACCTGTATAAAAAGACACCTGGGAGCCAGAAATCTTTCTGATTGAGAGGGGTCAAATACTTATTTCCCTCATTAAAATTCAAATCAATTTATAACATTTTTGACATGCGTTTTTCTGGATTTTTGTTGTTGTTATGCTGTCTCTCACTGTTCAAATAAACCTACCATTTAAATTATAGACTGATCATTTCTTTGTCAGTGGGCAAATGTACAAAATCAGCAGGGGATGAAATACTTTTTTCCCACACTGTAGGTGTTCAACATTCACCTTCTGCTACCATTTCTGACAAGCCGTCTACGGATACAGTTTGATGCATACGTTGATGCCCTTTGCAACGCAATGCTGCAAGGCAAACGCAGCGTTCCATTGGAAATGAATATACTTCTGGTTTACCAAATTGCAATGGATGCTGTCGGTGTTATTAAGGCGTAAAAGAGTCACGGCACTGCTCTTCATGGCAACAACCCCAGACCATCCCATCAGAATTCTGCACCACCATTAGATCCGGCCAATCAGAGATCAGATAGCTCCGAGCAATTTGGTGCAAATGTGTTCCCCACGAGGGGTTTGATTTCAACACCACCACACCCATGTCCCATGTCCTTTGCCTCACCAAAGAGAAATGCTTACCAGTAAGTGTATGAGCACTAGCTCCAGCCAGAATACACTCACCACCAGATTATTTACACAGATAAGAGGAACAGCTCTCAAAGCAGAGAGGAAAGGAGCTGAGAATTGAGTTGAAAGGCAACAGGAGGGAGGACATGTGGGCAATGTTCCACAAAGCACCCTATTCCTTATGGGCCCTGGTCAAAAGTAGTGCACCATATAGGGAAAAGCCATTTAGTACTCAGGAGGAATCTTTAACTCTGTCCACTCCCTCTCCCTGAGATGATGTGGTGGAGGGTGTGTCAAGTTGGACTACATGCAGTGGTGTAAAGTTCTTAAGCAAAAATACACTACACAAAAATAAACGCAAAATTGAACAATTTCAAAGAATATACTGAGTTATAGTTCATATAAGGACATTAGTCAATTGAAATATATTCATTAGGCCCCAATCTATGGATTTCAAAAAAGTCAGTATCTTGTGTGACCACCATTTGCCTCATGCAGGGCGACATCTCCTTCGCATAGAGTTGACCAGGCTGTTGATTGTGGCCTGTGGAATGTTTTCCCATTCCTCTTCAATGGCTGTGCAAAGTTGCTGGTATTGGCCAGTACTGGAACACGCTGTGGAACACGTCGATCCAGAGCATCCTAAACATGCTCAATGGGTGACATGTCTGGTGAGTATGCAGGCCATGGAAGAACTGGTGACATTTTCAGCTTCCAAAAATGGTGTAAAGATCTTTGCGACATGAGGCTGTTCATTATCAGGCTGAAACATGAAGTAAATGCAGCAGATGAATGGCACGACAATGGGCCTCAGGATCTCGTCACGGTACCTCTGTGCATTCAAATTGCCATTAATAAAAATGTAATTATGTTCTGTAGCTTATGCCTGCCCATACCATAAACCCACCGCCACCATGGGACATTGTTCACAACGTTGACATCTGTCCAGTACAGTTGAAACCGGGACTCAACCGTGAAGAGCACACTTCTCCAGCGTGCCAGTGGCCATCGAAGGTGAGCATTTGCCCACTGAAGTCAGTTGCGACGCTGAACTGCAGTCAGGTCAAGACCCTGGTGAGGATGACGAGCACGCAGATGAGCTTCCCCGAGACGGTTCCTGACAGTTGCTGCAGAAATTCTTCAGTTGTGCAAACCCAGTCTCATCAGCTATCCGGGTGGCTGGTCTCAGACGATCCCACAGGGGAAGAAGCCGGATGTGGAGGTCCTGGGCTGGCATGGTTACCCATGGCCGGTTGGACGTACTGCTAAATTCTCTAAAACGACATTGGAGGCAGTTTATGGTAGAAAAATGAACATTAAATTCTCTGGCAACAGCTCTGGTGGACATTTCTGGAGTCAGCATGCCAATTGCGTGCTCCCTCAAAAGTTGAGACATTGGTAGCATTGTGTTGTGTGACAAAACAGCATATTTTAGAGTGGCCTTTAATTGTCCCCAGCACAAGGTGCACCTGTGTACTGATCATGCTGTTTAAGCAGTTTCTTGATATGCCACACCTGTCAGGTGGATGGATTATCTTGGCAAAGGAGAAATGCTCCATAACAGCGATGTAAACAAATTTGTTGACAAAATTTGAGATAAATAATCTTCAGGGATCTTTTATTTCAGCTCATGAAACCAACACTTTACATGTTGCGTTTATATTTGTGTTCAGTGTACATTAAAAAGTACAACTTAATACGTTTTTTTGGGTATCTGTACTTTACTACTTATATTTGACAACTTTTACTCCACTACATTTCTATAGAAAATATGTACTTTTTACTGCCATACATTTATGGCAGGTTCATGCTCTACAACATTTGCAGAGTACGACCCTACCTTACACAGAAAGCGGCACAGGTCCTAATCCAGGCACTTGTCATCTCCCGTCTGGATTACTGCAACTCGCTGTTGGCTGGGCTCCCTGCCTGTGCCATTAAACCCCTACAACTTATCCAGAACGCCGCAGCCCGTCTGGTGTTCGACCTTCCCAAGTTCTCTCATGTCACCCCGCTCCTCCGCACACTCCACTGGCTTCCAGTTGAGGCTCGCATCTACTACAAGACCATGGTGCTTGCCTACGGAGCTGTGAGGGGAACGGCACCTCCTTACCTTCAGGCTCTGATCAGACCCTACACCCAAACGAGGGCACTACGTTCATCCACCTCTGGCCTGCTAGCTCCCCTACCTCTACGGAAGCACAGTTTCCACTCAGCCCAGTCAAAGCTACTTGCTGCTCTGGCACCCCAATGGTGGAACAAGCTCCCCCACGATGCCAGGACAGCGGAGTCACTGACCACCTTCAGGAGACACTTGAAACCCTACCTCTTTAAGGAATACCTGGAATAGTATAAAGTAATCCTTCTACCCCCCCATAAAAAAAGAAAGGAAAAAAAAGTGGTTGTCCCACTGGCTATCAGAAGTTGAATGCACCAATTTGTAAGTCGCTCTGGATAAGAGCGTCTGCTAAATGATGTAAATGTAAATGTCAAATGTCAATGTAATTTAACTTGACACCCAAAAGCACTCGATACATTTCAAATTATCAGGCCGGACAGCAATATGGTCCAATTCACGCACCTATCAATTTAATGCATTGTCATCCCTACTGCCTCTGATCTTTTGTAAAGGATGTCTGAGTGTTGGAGTGTGCACCTGGCTGTCCGCAAAAAAAAAAAAAAAAAAAATACATTTATGCCGTCTGGTTTGCTTAATATAAGGAATTATATGTATAGCATGACAATTGTATGACAATTGAGTACTTTTTCCACCCATGTACTTAAGTACATTTAAAACGGGATACTTTACTGGGTGACTTTTGCTTGAGTCATTTTCTATTACGCCATCTTTACTTTTACTCAAGTATGACAATTGAGTACTTTTTCCACCACTGACTACATGATAACCTCTAGAAAGGTAGTAATATGAAGTAACATGAACACATTCTAACATACTCTGAGTAGCAATATATTTTCTCCAACAGTAATTTCTTCCTGTCCCTTTAGAAACCTTACTGTTCATCAGAAATGTGCTATAATATAAGAGGTGGCTGATCAGAGTGTGTGTGTGTGTGTGTTGGTAAGTGGCATGTGAAGGGGGGGGTTAAAGCCAAACGGCCCCTGGGAGATTAGAACTGCCACGGTGGCTTCTCTCCTATGGCCTTCTGGGGGATTACTGCTGGGACCACCTGCTCCATGCTACAGCGGTCAGCCAGACACGAGCCCCATCGGGCACACCCACCCACCCTTAGGTCTGCTCTGAACACGCATCTCTCCAATGAGGGACCTTGAAGCAACAGTTATATATACACACTTGGTTCACATTATGCATTCAAACACACACACTCAAAGTAGGCCTATATACTGTACTCACACGTGCTTACATTCACAAGCTCTCACATGCTCCACCTATAGACTCACACATGCACATACACGCTGAAACACACTCTTCCCCTCAGAAAGACACATTGAAGATCAATGTGCATCTAGTTAACATGTATTATCACCTCAGGAAATTCAAATAAAGTGCTACTGTATGACTGAAGTCCTCACCCAATAGAGAATGACAAACTACTGTAACAGACACACTACTGTACTTTAACAGCTACTCACTCTAGAATGGAGAGAAGGTTCTAGACTATGCAGCTGGGCAGACAGAACAGTGAGGCTGTGTGGAGGGTTGACAGTGACACTGTATAATAATGATCCACTCACCACAAGCTATTTGGACAAACAAGCAAGGTTTGTCGCAATAGTGAAATTGTTCCAACTTTAAAAGCCTTCCTACAACCTTTAAGGCATCTAGGCTATGGATTCTTCAGAAATGTGTGACAGTGCTTGTGAAGACTTAACAAATGCTCAAAGCCTGCACAAGTAGTTTCTTTAAAGTGGATTTACAGTAGAGTGATAACCGCATGCTGAATAGACAGGATGTAATACTAGACTGATGAATATCTTATACTTCTCTGTTTTTGTTGAATTAATACAGTAGCTGTGTAAACGAATGCCATATTGAGGGTTGAGAGGATTGGGTTTGGAAGCTGCTGGGTGTCATGAGGTCAGCAATGTGATCATCATCAACCCGTTACACATACACAGAGAGAAACAAACACAAATATACTGTAAATGCATTCATATTCACCAACATACACACCACATATGTAATGGTTGAGCCCTCCAGCGATCCTCGTCCCAGTAATCTGTGTACCCTAAGCTTCTCCCCTGCTGGGGCCAGACAGACAATACTGAGCCAAGTACAGAGAGAGCCTTTGGGGTGCGTCCACACACACACACACACACACACACACACACACACACACACTTCTGAATTGATGTACCCTAACATGAAATTAGGCTATATACACTTATTCTCAACTCAATAGACATTTAAACTAGAAAGATTTAAAAGTGACAGAATAAAAATAGTCACAACATAATATTCTATATTACAGGAATCTAAACTGTGAGTAAATAATGCACAACTACTTGACATCAAGCGCAAATATTTGACTAAATACTTCAGGCGTCATTCCTATTGGCCGAGAGGGCGAAACTCAACAGGTGAATTCACACCGTTATAAAACGTTGGTTCCTCCACACGCAGCAAAGGTACAGCCACTCTATCACCCCCCCATAACCGTAAAACTCAAAAAAAAAAAAAAAGGTATTACAGATACCCACAGCATATTCTAGTGACGCAGCGAGTTAAGATACAGCGATGGGGTATGCTAAAAGTTACAGTCTTTAATGGTAAAACATACAGTTGACTTACTCCGACATGTTCGCCCTTGCCTGGATACGCAGCCACTCTTCCGCCTCCTTTCACAGGCATTCTGCGCTGTAAAAGTTGTGAAACACTGTCGCCTTATGTTAACCGTAAAACAAGTGTCTTATTTATGGCTTGTAGAACTTGTATCTCTTAAAATATACCCTAGTCTCTAAAATGGAACATAGCTTGTGACAGCGGTCCTAAAAGACTTCCCTAGCTCGCTGCAGTTACCGGACTCCAGAGATCCTTTAAAATTATTGCTGTGATATCGATGGGAGCCGAAACGTTCTAACCAACAACCGTGGCGTATTCTTTCCGTAAATTCTGTTGAAAAACGTTTCTTAAACGGAAGGAAACGGACGAAACGGGGAGGGACCTAACTGAATTTGTCCAATACAAACTCTCGTTTTAGTTGCAAAACGAAACGTTTTGCAACTGTTCGGCGGAATTAATACACCTCAGAGGAGCGACTTTGAACTCAGTCAGCCTACTTTATGAATACCGAGATGAAACCGAGGGGGTCTACTAATGTTGCCCGTTTCTATATCAATTTCAATGGTCGTCTACAAACGGATTTAATGACTGACATGTTTAATGGGCTATTTTGTTTCATTTTATTCCGACATAGGAACATTTTGTACGATAATATTTTGCTTCACCCCCTCTGCCAGAGTGGACCCTTCCGGATTGGATACATTGATTTAACTGTTCTCTAAAAGTTCACAAAAAACTAATGTGTTTACTTACAGAAAGTCCAATTGTATCATTTCATTGGGGGCCTTGAAAGCCTAGTGTACTAGCAGAGTTTCTATAAATATGTATATATTTTTTTTATGATAAAACATAGAGATCTGTCCTCTGTCTATCTCACACAGCACCACAGGAGAAAAGTTAATATCTTCAGCTTCTGCGTTATAATGAAAATGTATAATTCAAAAAGGGTAAACTAAATCCTGTGAGGCAGACAGACTGTAGTCTTATATTGAACTCTAATTTTCCCTCCAGAATGGATGAATAGAATATCTCCTGCACAATTCATGCATCTTTGGACTGCAGGGTTGTGACAATACTTTTAAGCAGACTGGAGTCTGCATTTGATTCTATAACTGTTATTTATCTCCACAAGGACATCACGGTGCTTTGCAGTGTGTGTGTGTGTGTGTCTGTTTTGTGTATGTGTGTGTGTGTGTGTACATGTTCCTTGGCTATCCTACTTGTGTTATTCCCATTAGCCATTATAAAAGCATATTGCTTTAAAAAGTGTATTCACACTGTGTGCTAAGTACACACACTTAACACAAGATACATTATCCATGAGCTTCATACAGGACAGGATAATATTTCACTTTGTCTACCAACTTGAACCCGTTGTGCAAAATGGTGCTCGTCTGACAGACTGAGAAGGAGGGATACAGAGAAGGTTACAGAGAGAGAGAGAAATAAAGACACAGAGAGAAAGAGAGGAAAAGAGAGATAGAGGAAGAGAGAGAGCGAAAGAAAGAGGTCGAAGAGAGACAGATAGAGAGGAGAAGAGAGAGACAGAGATAGGGAGAGAAAGGGGAAGCGAGAGAGGGGTTGGGAAGAGAGCTTTTTATTGAGAGGACAGACAGAGAGGGATGCTTGTCTAGTCTCTAAACCCCGACTCAGGCAACACAGTGACTAGGGTCTGGTTTCAATGATGGACTCTTTTGGCATAGAGGACCTATGTCAATGCCTACATTGATAGGGGGGGGGAAATATCTGGGGACTCTCCCAACAAATCACGAGGCAGACATGCCAGAACATCGCGATTCAAAACCAAAGTTTGCAGGCAAAACCTTTACAGTGGTTTTAGGTAAGGTAGTTGATGCAAACTAGCCACTTGCGAAATGCAGTCATTGAAAATAACTTCTGTGATCTACATCTTGCTAGTTACTATTTTGTATTTTATTCAAGCGGATAAAGTAGTGACGTGGTTCCCCTATGCCAAAAGAGTCCATCATTGAAACCAGACCCTAGTCATTGTGTTGCCTAGGGTCGGGTTTTCAAGACTAATGCATGTCTAACCCTTGTATCTACTGAACAGCAGGTGTGTGGGTGACTGTGAGAGTACCTCAGACCTGAAGTGTTAACATGTCCAGAGAACCAACGCTCCCCTCCCCTCCCCTTCCCTCCGCTCTCCTCCAACCCAAACCCTGCAAGTAGAAATCCCTACAGACCTGGGCCCAGATTCACAAAACTGCCATTTCCCCCCTAACTATAGACTTAAGAAGAAAGTTAAGCAAAGTTGCTATTCCTCAAAAAGGTTTTTGGAAATTTCTTGCGCAATTTCTTATGGTTCTCCTTAAGCAAAAAGTTAAGAAGAAGTTTGATTCTTGAAAATAAAGTTATTGGAAATGTTCTTAATTCCAAGATAGCTAAACCCTCGTCTTAAACTAAGGGCAGTGAGAGAAAAAGCTCATGAAAGAAGTTCATCATGTTTAATTCACTCACAAACTTCATCTGAAAGTTTCAGGATTGATTATTTTAAACCCAAGAACATGTTTTAGAACAGTAATCTCAGTAGGAAATTTGCTAACATGGTTGCCATTGCTAGCTAGATAGCTAGCTAAATCGGTTGCCTAGCAACAGACATCTTAAGAAGATTCGTAAGAAGATATTTGAGAAGTTCGTAGGAAAATCATTCAATCTTAAGATATTGTTGAGGAATTGCACTTACGAACTATCTTATGAACTTCTTATTTTTTTTCTTAAGAATCTTCTTAAGTTTTTGCGTAAGAAGTGTTTTGTGAATCTAGGCCCTGCTGTTTCTCTGTCCCAGAAAGCACATTGAGCACACAGCACAGCCTCCTAAATAGCTACAGTCAAAGTATCTGTCAATACAAACGGATGGCAAAGTTGAACTAAAGGCGTATGCGGTGCAGGTTGCCTGAGAACATATAATAATACAAGCCATTTAGCAGACACTTTTATCCAAAGCCACTTACAGTCATGCATGCATACATTTTACTTATGGGTAGTCCAGGAATCAAACTCACTATTCTGCCGTTGCAAGCGTCAAAGCGCCATACTCTATCAACTGAGCTACAGAGGACTATGGTCTGCACACACCACTGCATGCACTGTTCTCCACCCATGCAATACAAACAGAACAATGTGTGTGTGTGTGTGTGTGTGTGTGTGTGTGTGTGTGTGCGCGTGTGTCTGACTCTCAAGGAGAGAGTAATAAGCTAGTCTTGACTGGCCATGCTTGAGAGAAATGACAGACTGCTGTCGTAGGAGTCTGCTCTAACTGCCAAACAGATGTCAGTACAGTAGCCTCATGAGTTAATAAGAGACAGACATGTTTCTCTCTAATAAATCCTCTATGTTAGCTGTGGGTATTGAAACATCTGTCTGACTGGGTGTATTCTGTTAGTGACCTCTAGAGGTAAGGTTAGGACATGAAGGGAGCTCACAGAGCACACTGTAGGGCAGGGGTATTGAAATCTTACCCTACATGGTCCAGACTACTGCTGGTTTTCTGTTCTACCTGATAATTAATTGCACCCACCTGGTGTCCCAGGTTTGAACTAAGTCCCGGATTAGAGGGGAATAATTGAATTTAAGGGCTGTAGGGATTCTAATCTACAGCATAGTAGATCATATCATTAACTGAACTATACACTAAGTAAACCACCCCCCTCCCTTATGCCCTCAGAACAGCCTCAATTCGTCGAAAGCGTTCCACAGGGATGCTGGCCCATGTTGATTCCAATGCTTCCCACGGTTGTGCCAAGTTGGCCAGATTTTCTTTGGGTGTTGGACCATTCTTGATACACACGGGAAACTGTTGAGCTTGAAAAACCCAGCAGCACTGCAGTTCTTGAGACAAACCGGTGCGCCTGGCACCGACTACCATACCCTGTTCACAGACACTTAAATATTTTATCTTGCCCATTCACCCTCTGAATGGCACACATACACAGTCAATGTCTCAATAGTCTCCAGGCCTAAAAATCCTTCTTTAACCTGTCTCCTCCCCTTCATCTACACTGATTGAAGTGTATTTAACAAGTGACATCAATAAGGGATCATGGATTCACCTGGTCAGTCTAGGTCATGGAAAAATCTGTTCTTAATGTTTTGTACACTCAGTGTAGAATATCCGTGTGGGAAAAAATAGATAAGCCATTACAGACATTACAAGATTGTGAGAATGTATTTATATGTCTCCGGTGAAATTGTAAATTAACTACTATTATGGCTCACTTATGAGTCCAGTCAATGCATCATTCATTCAATGTGCTGCAAAATTGAAACGCATGCATTCCTTTTAAACCGCTACTTTTTAAAGTGATCCTTTTAAACTGTGTTTATACCTTACTTTTTTTTATCCATCTGACCAAAAACAATACCAGACAACTTTGAAGCGTTTGAATATTACGGCATACATTATAAGATTCAGAATCGGAATTAGGATCCAGATGTCTGCCTGTCATACTAGTAGATAGACAGCTGCTGACAGACGCTGGTTTCTAAATCAGCATATGGACCTGATTTACACCTTAATGTTATCACGCATCACAACACACACACACACTGAGAGATGCATCTCTCTGTGATTTAAGACAGAGAGGAGGAGTGATCATGAGAACGTATTATCTTAGCAAACAGTAAGTTGATTACAGGAGAGGAGGTGTATATAATGTGTATGTTTGTGCATGTGTGTGTGTGTGACTTACATCATGAATGGGTCATGCCTTTTAAATTCATTAGACAGTGTTTAATATGCAGAGCCTCATACAATACACACACCACTGATAGATGAAAATAGTTATGTTTAAATATTGGTGGTAATATGTTACATGAGAGAGAGGTCGTCTGACATGTTAAATAAACATGTGACTGAGAGACACTGTCTACAGCAGGGTTCCCCAACTGGCGGCCCGTGAGCCGAATTTGGCCCTGGGGTGGTTTTATTTGGCCCCCCAAGTTTTCGGAGGGAAAAAAATGAGATGTAAAAAATAATGAGAATGAGAAATGTTCATTGTTGGTTATAAAAGACTGTAAAAACAACAGGAAATCAGCTCCAATTGATTTTAATTTTGGAAATCTGTTTCCAAGTATTCCCACGCAGGCAATTTGCAGTCTAGAAATGATTGGTAATTATGTTCCGGTCCCCCGACCATCCGCTCAAGAAATAAATTGGGTCGCGGCTGAATCTAGTTGATTATCCCTGGTCTACAGTATGTCAAATAAACAGATACTGTCCCAGATAAAATGGGATGAAGCTACTCCACATTCTTGTTGTGTTTTTGCTCTGTCAGGCGTTTTGAAACAGTAAACAAACAGAACCATGCCACACTAGAACAGCAGCAGAGCCCAATACAAATACAGCCTAGTCTTCTGTTCTCTCTCAGTACAATAAACATTCTATTGATTAGCAAATGTAAATGCCGCGTTGTGTCGGTTGGGGTGTTTTGTTGTGTTTTGTCTGCCCCGCCGGTATAGCACAGGGAGTTTGGGGTGTCGGTTATCTGGGACGTGCTAATTAAGGAGGATAAATAGATGGCAGAGTGATCCCAGGGGAGAGTAGAGGAGCACAGAGCAGCACAGAGGGTTTGGCAGCCATCAGCGATTCACCCTGCCCTTCATCTCATCTCTACTGGGGTGAGAGGGGGAGTGAGAGAGAGAGAGAGAGAGAGAGAGAGAGAGAGAGAGAGAGAGAGAGAGAGAGAGAGAGAGAGAGAGAGAGAGAGAGAGAGAGAGAGAGAGAGAGAGAGAGAGAGAGAGAGGTTATTCAGAAGCACAGAGTAGAGAGGGTTAAGCATCAGAGAGAAAAAAAGAGATGAATCATGTAAACAATATGATTAATCAACACTCTGCTGTAATTACACAAACACTGTTAATCATCAGTCACAGATGATTACATCCAACCCCTCACTGTGCTGCTCAATTTGGCACAACACCCCTCAGGTAAATTATTTTCAAAGCACAGGAGGATGGGATCATACACAGAAAGGTTTGGCTGAATACCATTCTTTAGTGTCTTTTATGACCTTATAAAGAGGACAGAAAGAGGAGGACTGGTCTCTTCACTGGGCATAGCAGCCATGTCTGATTGACAGTTGGAGGGTTTCTCATAACTCCTACAGTAGGCTGTGTCCCAAATGGCACCCTATTCCCTTTATAGTGCACTACTTTGATTAGCGCCCTATGGGGTGAATAGGGTGCCATTTGAGACGCAACCCTCTAGTATCCTCTAACATCCTGCAGTGGGCTTAACTATGGCCTCTTCTCCCCTCTCACCAGGGGCAGAGTAAACCTTCCTTCTGAGCCAGCCTGACAGTTTTACTGATGAAATATGCATCGATATGCACAGAGAGAGAGAGAGAGAGAGAGAGAGAGCATAAGAAGGGTGTGCCTTCCAGTATGAATATGTATGCACTCACTAACTGTAAGTCGCTCTGGATAAAAGCGTCTGCTAAATGACTAAAATGTAAATGTAATATTACGCAGCCCTGGGCAAAGAGATGAATAAGTTATGGCCTTTAAAAAGTGCAGTCGGACCGACCAGGCCTGGCCCAGACAGAAATAGCCACAAACATCCTCCAATCAAATAGGAAGTGGATCCAACCGACAGATCCAAAAGGTAATGGCATAGGGATCGAAATTGGTTAAGGTGAGGGTTAAGGTCGGGGTAAGGATGGGGGGTAAAGGTTAAGTTTAGGCAAAGGGCTAGAAAACGTATGCCATCCGGAAGCCATACAAAATCAGATGCCAGTTTAACGTCTCAGTTGTCATGACAAGCTGTCAGTGAGCATGTCTAAATGGTGTTATTGATTTACTGTAAAGAACATGTAGTTGCATCTCACTGCTGTCAGTGTGAAATTAGTCAGGGAAGGGAATCTAGAGGGTGCAGTACCGCAGTTGAACACTAGAGGGAAGGCTCCAAGCTTCACAACACGTTTGGTATGTGTAGACCTCCAGTACTAGCAAATCTGTTAGGCAAAAATGTGTGGACATAGAAAGTCTCTTCATGTATGATTGACCACGCAACTACAACATAGTTAAATGTCAAAATCACCCCACAACATGATGATAGGCATATGTGCAATATATAAAAACACTATTCAAAGAGGACTGTATAGCCACATTCCTAAGTGTGTTCTCTGTTACTGTACTGTAGATTACAAGGTGCTGCTGTGACTGCATATGGACCCAGTAATTCCATTGCAAATCACAGTTCCACACAGTCCTGTGGGATTCAACCATATTATCTGCAGTCTGTTGGTTGTTTTTAATAAAAGACAATGAGGTGTGGTGCTGTAACAGTCACAGGGGGCTCGCTACTTCTGTACTGTAATCTGCATCAATCAAATATTTGAAACGCATTATGAGCGATCGGGACTGCAGGAGGCAGTGGACACAGTGTGTGTGTCGTGTGCGTGCGTGCGCACGCGTGTGTACAGAAGCCTGCAACAGATGTAGGATCTTAATTTGAGCCAGTTTGCTACTGCAGGAAAATAATCCTGCAGCAACAGGAAATGTGAATTATTATGTGGATTATAATCAATGGACATTTTTGTAGGGGTTGATACATTTTTCATAAGGGAAAATCAAGTCAAACATTTCTAAGTGGAAATTACAAACTTCAGAAGCCTTTTTAAACCTCAAATACACTACAAGTTTTAAATGTCCTGCATTGCAGGAAAGTTATACAGCAACAGGGTGATCAAATGAAGATCCTACATCTGTAAATCAATGGTGTTCAAGTATGGGTAGCTGCAGACCAATATGGCGACCGGAGTATGGGCGAGTGGGTGTTTCGAAAGGAGTGGGTGTATGGAAAGCGAATCAGCTAATTAGGCAGATTTGCTCTCACTCAAGACCCTTTTGCGTGGCTGATTGGGCTGCACGATGAGTCGATAAGCGGTGCGAATGTCATTGCACCGGTTCTGTATGGAGGTGCTTGCCGACCTGAGGTGATACCCATTGGGCAATTATCACAGTGTCGCCGGTAGTAACGTGGCCATTTTTTTTCCCTCCCATGATTTTATTTCAAGTAGGATAGCAGCCTACACAAGAAATAACTAACAGCCTACACAATAAATAACTAATATTGACAACCATCTAGAGGTCACCCCCCCCCCACCCTTTGCCCACAGAACAGCCTCAATTCATCAGGGCATGGACTCTACAAGGTGTCGAAAGCGTTCCACAGGGATGCTGGCCCATGTTGATTCCAATGCTTCCCACAGTTGTGTCAAGTTGGCTGGTGGACCATTCTTGATACACACTGGAAACTGTTGAGCGTGAAAAACCCAGCAGCGTTGCAGTTCTTGACACAAACCGGTGCGCCTGGCACCTACTACCATACGCCGTTCAAAGGCACTTACATTTTTTGTCTTGCCCATTCACCCTCTGAATGGCACACGTACACAATCCATGTCTCAATTGTCTCAAGGCTTAAAAATCCTTCTTTAACCTGTCTCCTCCCCTTCATCTACACTGATTGAAGTGGATTTAACAAGTGACATCAATAAGGGATCATAGCTTTCCCCTGGATTCACCTGGTCAGCCTATGTCATGGAAAGAGCAGGTGTTCTTAATGATTTGTATATTCAGTGAACATACACTGGGGAGGGCATGAACGGCAACAACACCGGGACAGTGTCCTTCGCTCCCGCTTGCCAAGCACTACTGTTCCTCAACGGCGTGGGAAGTAGCTACCTAGTAGCCAATATCAGGGCGACAGTCACAGTAAGCATACAACGCAAACAAGCAACAATACACCCATCATCAGTACTTTTAATAAAAAATAAAAAATTGTCCGTTTTATTAACTGAAAATTAACAGTTATTTGTGTAAACTAACAATGCAATACGACTCAGACTCATCCTCATCCTCTGGCTTCAAAATAGAAGTCCAAACTCTCGCAGTATGGTAGTTGCGTGGTAAGAAATGGGGGGGGGGGGACACGTTTTCGACACACCCACTCCTTTCCACACTCCCCTACTTTCCTTTTGTCACACCCACTCACTCATACTCTGGTTACCATATTGGGCTGCAGCTACCCCCTTCTCATGGTGTTCCCAATCTGCTAAATGCTATTCTAATGTTGCCGGGGCCAACGGTTGACCGTCCCTCTTTTCTTTCTTTCCTCCCCTTTAGAGTCTGACTCTGAAATATGCTATTTTGTTTTTGAGGTTGTTTTAAAGCCTGCTGCCAAGATTTTATTCGGGAAATATATGGGCCTTCGGGGTCTGCTGCACAATCTTTCTGATTAAAAAGTGTTTGATTAAAATCTTTACACTCAGTAGTGGAGAAACAAATGCTAAAACCACAGCAGCTGATGTCTTGCACTCATAGTTATAGTTTACAGTTATATATAGTAAGCCAAGAAGATGAGAGGAAAAGACAGGGTTTGGGTCTAGGAGGAGGAGGAAGAGAGGGAGGAGGAGGAAGAGAGGGAGGAGGGGGAAGAGAGGGAGGAAGAAAGTATTCAGACCCCTTGACTTTTTCCACATTTTGTTACATTAAAGCATTATTCTAAAATTTATTAAATTTTTGTTTTTTCTACACACAATACCCAATAATGACAAAGCAAAAACAGGTTTGTAGACATTTCTGAAAATGTATTAAAAATAAAAAACTGAAGTATCATAATTACATAAATATTCAGACCCTTTACTCAGTACTTTGTTGAAGCACCTTTGGCAGCGATTACAGCCTCGAGTCTTCTTGGGCATGACGCTACAAGCTTTGCACACATGTATTTGGGGAGTTTATCCCATTCTTCTCTGCAGATCCTCTCAAGCTCTGTCAGGTTGCGTCTGCTAAATGGCATATTATTATTATTATTATTATCATCATCAAGCACCGATAATGTATATGCATTCGGAAAGTTTTCAGACCCCTTGACTTTTTCAAAATGTTGTTACGTTACAGCCTTCTTCTAAAATAATAATAATAATAATATGCCATTTAGCAGACGCTTTTATCCAAAGCGACTTACAGTCATGCGTGCATACATTTTTTTGTGTATTGGTGGTCCCGGGGATCGAACCCACTACCTTGGCGTTACAAGCGCCGTGCTCTACCAGCTGAGCAACAGAGGTCCACAAAATTTATTAAATCGTCAATCTACACACAATAACCCATAATGACAAAGCAAGAACAGGTTTTTAGAAAAAACTGAAATATCACATTTACATAACTTTTCAGACCCTTTACTCCATACTTTGTTGAAGCACCTTTGGTAGCGATTACAGCGTCAAATCTTATTGGGTATAACGCTACAAGTGTGGCACAGCTGTATTTGGGGAGTTTCTCCCATTCTTCTCTGCAGATCCTCTCAAGCTCTGTCAGGTTGGATGGGGAGCGTCGCTGCACAGCTATTTTCAGGTCTCTACAGAGATGTTAGATCGGATTCAAGTCCGGGCTCTGGCTGGGCCACTCAAGGACATTCAGAGACTTGTCCCGAAGCCACTCCTGCGTTGTCTTGGCTGTGTGCTTAGGATTGTTGTCCTGTTGGAAGGTGAACCATCGCCCCAGTCTGAGGTCCTGGGCGCTCTGGAGCAGGTTTTCATCAAGGATCTCTCTGTCCTTTGCTCCGTTCATCTTTCCCTCGATCATTTTGGCCAAAGAGTTCAATCTTGGTTTCATCAGACCAGAGAATCTTGTTTCTCATGGTCTCAGAGTCCTTTAGGTGCCTTTTGGCAAACTCCAAGCGGGCTGTCATGTGCCTCTTAATGACGAGTAGCTTCCGTCTGGCCACTCTACGATAAAGCCCTGATTGGTGGAGTGCTGCAGAGATGGTTGTCCTTCTGGATGGTTCTCCCATCTCCACAGAGGAACTCTGGAGCTCTGTCAGAGTGACCATCGGGTTCTTGGTCACCTCCCTGACCAAGGCCCTTCTCTCCCGATTGCTCAGTTTGGCCGGACGGCCAACTCTAGGAAGACTCTTGGTGGTTCCAAACTGCTTCCATTTAAGAATGATGGAGGCCACTGTGTTCTTGGGGACCTTCAATGCTGCAAACATGTTTTGGTACCCTTCCCCAGATCTGTGCCTCGACACAATCCTATCTCGGAGCTCTACGGACAATTCCTTTTGCTGTGACATGCACTGTCAACTGTGGGACCTTATATAGACAGGTGTGTGCCTTTCCAAATGATGTCCAATCAATTGAATTTACCACAGGTGGACTCCAATCAAGTTGTAGAAACATCTCAAGGATGATCAATGGAAACACTATGTACCTGAGCTCAATTTCGAGTTTCATAGCAAAGTGTCCTAATACTTATGTAAATAAGGTATTTATTCATATTTTATACATTTGTTAAAATTTCTAAAAACCTGTTTTCGCTTTGTCATTATGGGTTATTGTCTCTAGATTGATGAGGAAAAACAATTGTTAAATACATTTTAGATTAAGGCTGTAACGTAACAAAATGTGGAAGAAGGGGTCTGAATGCTTTCCGCATGCACTGTATACGTGTAATGTATGCACGCATGCCTTTAAGTCGTTTTGGATAAAGACATCTGCTAAAGGGCATTTATTATTATTTTTAAGAGGATGAGAGGGAAGAGGAGGAAGAGGTGGAAGAGATAGAAAAGGGTTGAAGGAGTAGAAGAGGGATCACCACAGTGATTATTTTGTTAATTACTCTTAACGAAATAAACATTTGCGTTGTCAGGCCTCCCAGCATCGTAGCTCACTGTGAGAGAGGGCTGAAGAGGTGGCTTCTGAGAAGAGGCCCTGCAGGGAACTCTGGGTTCTGAGAGGGGGGCTAAGAACTGAGAGAGGCTGCATTTAGATAGGCAGCCTAATTCTGATCTTTTTTTCCCACTAATTGGTCCTTTGACCAATCACATCAGATCTTTTCACATCAGATATTTTTCAGAGCTGATCTGTATGGTTAAAAAAACTATTAGTGGAGAAAAAAAGATCAAAGTTGGGCAGCCAGTCTCAAACACACACACACAGAGAGAGAGAGAGAGAGACTGGAGGAAACACGCAACCTTTCAAAACACTCCACTACCAGAGCCAGAGCAACCTTGTCCAAGGGCATCATTAATGCATTTAAAACAACCACTTGTGTCCATGTCTCCTAGTCTCTCAGTCTCTCAGTCTCTCTGTCTCTCTGTCTCTCTGTCTCAGCAGATCAGGAGACAATCAAACAATATGTCATCTGAAGGACACATTTTGTAATAATACTCTTACAGGATAGGAATAAACATATTTTGTAACAATACTCTTACAGGATAGGTCTACGGAATAAACATATTTTGTAACAATAGCCTACTCAGAGTATAGGTCTAGGGAAAAAGGAAAATGATTGTGTATTTTCCATAACTACAGTGCAGTACTCTGGTAACACACATGAAAACAAGAGGTTATCTAATGCCAATCCTCTAATTACTTTAGACTGTAGTCAGTTCAACCCTGTCATAATAAAATCATTAAAAACTATTGTCATTCATCTCACTGAGCAGAAAGTCCTAGACTAGTCTAGAGACGCCTCTCTTTCTCTGCCTCCAGACAAAAACAGCACTCCTCTCAGTCTCTCTAGACAGACGGGTTGCCTCCCACAATGTACCAATGTTCCAGCCCTAGGTCTGTAATTTCCTAGACTACTCATCTCTAACTAACTTACACTAAAAGAAAACATGCTATTTTCTATTCACAGTTAGTGAGTGGTGACTAAGTGGGCATGAGAAGTCTTCCTGTATAAACATGAAATCATGTTAATTAAGTCAGAAATCAGGAGCAGATAATTTACTGCTGTGAGACAGAGGAACCAACCAGTCTACAGTATTTACATCTGGTTGACTTTAAACAGCCCACATATTATTTCACAGACAGACAGAACAACACAGAACAGATACATACACAGACAGACAGACAGACAGACAGAACAACAAGACAGGACAGAAATAACACAGTATCTCTCTGTACTTCTGTGAGAAATGTGACTTTGCCTAGTTTTATAAACTATAGTTAGTACTACATTGTGTCCTGTTTCATGTATTACCTTACAGTTTAATAATGAGAAGTGTTTGAATAATATATATTTTCTATCTCCACTACAAACCACAGAAAGGTGAGGATGAGGAAACAAAAGATGTAGATTGAACTGAAACAGAATGTTAGGTAATGGGTCAACACCATACTAACATGATCATGAATAAAATGAGGACACGTAACTCTAAATATAGCAAACGTGAAATCAATACATACACACGCACGCACGCACACACACACGAGACCAATGGAACTAATGGGAAAGTGTTCTTCATTGCAAACTGTCATTGCAAATGAATGAACATTAATAAAATGGGGACAATTAAATTGAAAACATGAAATACATACATAAGTCAATACTGGTAACTAAAATGATAAATAAATTAAGTAAAGATAAGAGAGATGCTAAGATTAAGAAAGTGAAGGGTCAATTGCAACCAACATTGAGCACCGTCTCAACACAAGGTGATCTCTCGATATGCGCTATTATCACCCACACACCTGATCTCAATTGCAACCACTATTGGCCACCATATTACTCCCTAAAGCTAATGTCGGTGTTAACTTTTAGTCCTGGTTGCTGCCAACATTTTTCAAGACTAATTTGCCCTCTGGGGGGTATTATCTTCGGTATAAATTAAACCTTTTATTTGAGCAAACTAAGCACAGATTTAATTATTTGACAATCATTCCGTACAGCTGAAATGAGCTGCGCGTTAAGTTCTGCCTGTTGGTAGCAATTGACCCGTAAATAGTAAGATGGTAAAATAGGAAAATTAAGTAAAGTGAGTTGGTAAAATACCTCCTTCCAGGGACTTGCTAAACAGGGTATAGTTCGACGGCGAACAGACAGGCGGCGTGCGTCAGAAATATGGCGTACGTCGTGGAGGTAGTAGGAGCGGGTGTCGCCAGTCCCGTAAAAGCTGTCCCACGATTGGTTGGTTTGGAACAAGCCTGGTGCGTTCTGCTGACTATAATAAAACACTTTGATTAGCACACACACAAACACAAACACACACAAACAAACAAACACACACACAAACACGCACTTACACTATCACTGTACTTTGAACACGCAGACACATACACACACACACACACTCTCTCTCTCTCTCTCATTCTATCTTTCTGTTAATGGATACACCCACTATATTACAGTATATCTACAAAACAGTCAAACTGTCTGTGTGATGTGAGACAATAAGGCTATGATAAATAATTCATAAACAAGTGAACCATCCCAAAGAGATACAGTAAACACTGAATCAATTAAAACATTCAATATAACTGTCATCTTAAAACAAATCTAATATCAATCAATATAATCTCCTCTACGTTAAGAAGACCCAAAATCAATAAGCATTATCTCGTTATGAGTAAATCAAAAACGCATCACTGGACTGGAGATGATGTCAGATAAATCGTATCCACACTGTATATTACCTACATAGCGAATCAAAGCGTAAATCACATTAATTGAGGGGAGTATTTCTAAGTATTCTGTGAATCCTATGGAGAAAGCTTAATCCTGAAAGAGAGCTGAAAGTCACAGTGGTGACAGATAAAGAGATCACACCACAGAGCTGTAGATCACTTTCAGAGGTGTGACCGCAGATTCTGCTTCTCCTTACAGGGTGTGTGTGTGTGTGTGTGTGTGTATGTATCTGTGTGTGTGTATGCATGTGCGAGAGTGTGTGTGTGTCACACATGAGGGATGGCAGCTTATAGGGAGCGATGGCTCAGAGCTGACCAGAGCCCAACCATCCAGAGAGTTGTTAGTCAGACCACAGAGACCTAGCGATCAATCCTCAACATAACGAGCTGCCCCCCCCACACACACACACACACGTACACACACACACACACACACACACACCGCCTAGTATAGTGTGCAGGGTGCAGAGACAGCAGGGAGATCACTCCAGATTCAAGTTGAAATTTGACGTTTTTGAAGGTCCTCAGGATGTCGGGAGACTCCGTCAAAACCGTCCACTAGGGGCAAAATAAAAAAAGTACCCGGAGCTGGGACTGAACTAGTGTCTATAAAATAGGAGTGTGCTGCTTAGAGACCACTGCACCATCCATCCACAACGAGTTAGCAAGGCGAGCCTTAATAAATGGCTAAACTTAATCGTGGAGTTGTTTTTCTGTTTTAAACCCTCAACTTAACCCACGTCGCCACTAGGGGCAACCCAAGCCATCAAGTTGGCTTGAGTATTTGCTAAGGCATTGTGGACGGGGATGGTGGATGGGTGTAGTCCGCAGACTCCGTCTCCGTGGGTGACAGAGCATAATGCGTAGTGACAGACAGAGTTGGGATACAGGGCGGACCTGCCTCTCTCTGGAGGAGCGTGTTTGTGTCTGGTAACAGGATCTGTGTTTGATAAGAGCTCAGCTGGGAACGATGACACAAAGAACACTGTCACGTCTCTCACCCTGAGAGCTGCAGGATGCACAAACACACACACACACACACACACACACACACACGCACACACTCCTCTGCTGACTTATGAGTGAAGAGTCAGAAGAGCGGTGAACCATGAGCCTTCTGTAACTTAGAATCTGACAGAGGTACACTACCGGTCAAAAGTTTTAAAACACCTACTCATTCAAGGGTTTTTCTTTATTTTTTACTATTTTCTACATTGTAGAATAATAGTGAAGACATCAAAACTATGAAATAACACATATGGAATCATGTAGTAACCAAAAAAGTGTTAAACAAATCAAAATATATTTTATATTCTTCAAATAACCACACTTTGCCTTGATGACAGCTTTGCACACTCTTGGCATTCTCTCAACCAGCTTCACCTGGAATGCTTTTCCAACAGTCTTGAAGGAGTTCCCACATATGCTGAGCACTTGTTTGCTGCTTTTCCTTCACTCTGCGGTCCAACTCATCCCAAACCATCTGAATTTGGTTGAGGTCAGGGGATTGTGGAGGCAAGGTCATCTGATGCAGCACCCCATCACTCTCCTTCTTAGTAAAATAGTCCTTACACAGCCTGGAGGTGTGCTGGGTCATTGTCCTGTTGAAAAACAAATCATAGTCCCACTAAGCGCAAACAAGATGGGATGGCGTATCGCTGCAGAATGCTGTAGTAGCCATGCTGGTTAAGTGTGCCTTGAATTCTAAATAAATCACAGACAGTGTCACCAGCAAAGCACCCCCACACCATAACACATCCTCCTCCATGCTTTACGGTGGGAAATACACATGCGGAGATCATCCGTTCACTCGCACTGCGTCTCACAAAGACACGGCGGTTGGAACCAAAAATCTCAAATTTGGACTCCAGACCAAAGGACACATTTCCACTGGTCTAATGTCCATCGCTCGTGTTTCTTGGCCCAAGCAAGTCTCTTCTTCTTATTGGTGTCCTTTAGTAGTGGTTTATTTGCAGCAATTCGACCACGAAGGCCTGATTCACACAGTCTTCTCTGAACAGTTGATATTGAGATGTGTCTGTTCCTTGAACTCTGTGAAGCATTTATTTGGGCTGCAATTTCTGAGGCTGGTAACTCTAATGAACTTATCCTCTGCAGCAGAGGTAACTCTGGGTCTTCCGTTCCTGTGGCGGTCCTCATGTGAGCCAGTTTCATCATAGCACTTGATGGTTTTTGCGACTGCACTTGAAGAAACATTCAAAGTTCTTGAAATGTCCTGCATTGACTGACCTTCATGTCTTAAAGTAAT
Organism: Coregonus clupeaformis; assembly: GCF_020615455.1. Classification (NCBI taxonomy): domain Eukaryota; kingdom Metazoa; phylum Chordata; class Actinopteri; order Salmoniformes; family Salmonidae; genus Coregonus; species Coregonus clupeaformis. The sequence goes on from NC_059207.1 coordinate 53,587,347, forward strand.
GATGGACTTTCGTTTCTCTTTGCTTATTTTAGCTGTTCTTGCCATAATATGACTATATCTTTAAGCATGGTTAATACTTATGCTGTGGAGGATGTATTACAACACCCAGACCCATCAAAGATACAGTCGTCCTTCTGAACTCAGCTTCAGGACCGGAATAAAACTGTGCAGGGATGTTACCATGAGGCCATTGGTGATTTTAAAACAGCTACAGAATTCAATGGCTGTGATGGGAGAAAATTGAGGATGGATCAACAACATTGTAGTGACTCCACAATAATGACCTAAATAACAGAGTGAAAAGAAGAATACAACTATACAGAATACAAATACATGTACAACACAAGGCCAAATCTACACTGGAGTTGCTTACCAAGAAGACAGTGAATGTTCCTGAGTGGCCAAATTACAGTTTTGACTTTAATTCTGCTTGAAAAATCTATGTCAAGACTTGAAGATTGCTGTCTAGCCATGACCCCCAACATCTTGACAGTGCTTAAATACATTTGAAAAGAATAATGGGTGTACAAAGGTGCAAATCCAGGTGTGCAAAGCTCTTATAGACTTACCCAAGAAGACTCACAGCTGTAATCGATGCCGAAGGTGTTTCTAACATGTATTGACTCAGGGAGCTGAATACTTATCCAACGACTATATTTGAATCTTCCACTTTTACATTACAAAGTATTCTGTGTAGATTATTATTTTCTTCTTTTTTTACAATGAAATACATTTTAATCCCACTTTGTAACACAATAAAATTTGAAGAAATCCTAGAGGTCTCAATACTTTTGCAAGGCACTGTAGATACGAAAACATATGTTCCCACATACATAAACTAATACACAGCCAATTTATTGTTCTAAATATTGATAAATAAATCACTAAGGATGCCAGCCAGTCACTAATATCAGTCAGTTAGTGTATACGAATCCATGTATGTGTGTATACGTGCACAGTCTCTTGTATGTGTGTGGATTTGTGTGTGTGTGTGGATTTTTGGTCACGTGCCAAAAAAGATAAGGTGGTGTATGAGCGGGCCAATGTCAGAGTGGGATTCTGAGGCGGTCGTATCAGAGGGCAGCCATCACTCTCAGAGTGACACACAGTGGGAGGACACCTAAAAACAGACACACACACACACACTCCGACACAAACACATGCACCCCAAGGGGTAAAGTAACAGCTTCATCTGCACTGACTCATAAACCCTGACTTCTACGTATCACCAGAGATAGGGAGAGAGAGACTGAGAGAGAAAGAAGGAGAGAGAGAGCGAGAGAGAGAGAGAGAGAGCGAGAGAGCGAGAGAGCGAGAGAGCGAGAGAGAGAGCGAGAGAGCGAGAGAGGCGAGAGAGAGAGAGCGAGAGAGCGAGAGAGAGAAGAGCGAGAGAAAGAGAGAGAGAGCGAGAGAGCGAGAGAGCGAGAGAGAGGAGAGAGCGAGAGAGAGAGAGAGAGAGAGAGAGAGAGAGAGAGAGAGAGAGAGAGAGAGAGAGAGAGAGAGAGAGAGAGAGAGAGAGAGAAAGAGATGTGAACAAGTCATCCATGCTGAAACTTAACACCTTGTCTTAATGTTAATGAAGTGAAACAACAAACCAACCACACAAACACACTTCAGTACTAAATTTAGAAAACAATGTGAGAGGTTGTGAGAGGTAATGTTGGTATTGTAGCCTGTAGCATGGCATAGGCATATGGCTAATCCCTTCACATGATTATATTACTGAGCAACACTTCATTTGCATTACTTCAAGATGACTATAAGGCCATGTTTCTTAATCCTTGTCCGAAGGAACCAAAGGGATGCACATTTCTGTTTTTGCCCTAGCACTACACACCTGATTCCACTCATCAAAGGTTTGGATGATGAATTGATTAGTAGGATCAGTTGGTGTTGGTGCAAGGGCAAACACAAAAATGTGCTACCCTTTGGGTCCCCAGGAGCAGGAATAAGAAACACTGCTATAATAACAAGATAAGTAATGTAAAATATACTGTGTCCGTAAAATGTATACAGTATTTATAAGCTGGAAGTAGAAGCCTAAGTGTTGTTGTCCATTAGTTTACTCTAATTAGGGGAGGGGTGGTAGGGCTAGGGGGAAATAAGAAACAAACAAACAAAAATATACTGTATATATATAAATATATATATATTTACAAAACAAATACATGGGGGATTGGAAATGATAAAGACAATTACCTTGATGGAAGCCACAAACTATCTGCAATATTAAAGCTGATCTAACCCCCCACACACACAAATAATAATAATAACAAATATATAAATAACAAGCTATAAGGGAAACACTTATTCGTTTTGTGACGTCACGAGAGGCTACACAGCTTTCAGCGGGATTGCTCAAGTAGTGCAAGGAGACAAGGTTCAAACAAAACAAGGATTTTATTATAGGTCTTGGGAAATTAACGAAAATATAACAAAATTCTGTTCTCTTGTGGCTCTTTAAGGGTTAACAGTTCAGGGATGTCTCTTCCACATCCAAAATCATAATTCTCACTCGCTCAGATAACTTTTCCCCAGCCTTACTGTAGTCCACGTTGCAGCTAGTGGCCAACCCAGCAAAAAGTCCTTCCAAATGTCTCTCACGTATTTCCACAGGTGCATATATCCAAAGGTGAGTATTTCCCAAAGGTAAGTATCTCCAAATCCTTATATTCCTCATGGAAGTGGACGTGCAGCACTCTTGTCCTCCAGAGAGCCCAGGTTGCAGACTGTGTCTCTTCCCTTCCCAAACCTTCAGCTCATCAGCTCCTCATTTGTTTCAGCTGCGTGGGAAGATTGGCCATAGAGGGTGGAGTTCCCGACCATACCAGCAGATGGAGCCATAGCTGTCTGGGTTTGCAGCCACCTCAGGGGATGTAACGTCCCTCCAGGACACAGCCTCTCGTGACATCACATCCCCCTCCTCGGGACCGACGTCCCTCGTCGGGGTAAAAGGCAGCGAAGAAGGTATCACGCCGGGAGAGGGCGTCCGCATTGCCGTGGTGCTTGCCAGACTGCTCTCTCTTCAACTCCTCCAACTCTAGGACCAGGGACTCAGCCTCCTGTTGTCTCTCCTTGAGTTTCTTACTGAACGCATCAGCCTTGGTTTTAGCAGAGTTCAGCTTCTGTTGAGCAGCTTTCAGTTCCTTCTCTCTCTCTGCCTCCGCATTCTTCATCTTGTTCTCCAACACCTTGTACTTCTCCTCTGCCTTCTTCTGGACCTCCTTACTACTGCGCAGGGTCTCCTCACACTCCTCGATGGTCCTGCGCAGCCTCTCCAGCTCCTCCTGTTGCTTAGGGAAGGAGCTCTGTTGGAGTTTAGCCTGGAGGATATCTAACTCTTCTGTCTTCATGTCTAACTGTTGCTTTAACAAACGATACCTCTCAGCGGTCCCCTTCAGACCAGACAGTTCTTTGTCCAGATTCTGTAGCTCCGTCTCTGTGTCGGTCTGGCCACCTGCCATCCCTATCAGAGCCCGGGCGGGAGTGAGTAATTCGGAGGATTGCACCGGAGCCTTCCCAGGATGAGTCTTGCCTCTCCGTTTCCGAGGTACTCGGGTTATCCTCTCCTGAGACTCTCTCCAGAGTGGGTAAAAGGCTGGGCAGTCTCGTCCAATTAGGACAGGGACGGGAGAATCAACCACCCCCCGCCGTCGTGTGTATGGTTCCCCGTGTGCTGGTCATTGTAAGTTCAGTAATGGGGTATTCTCTGGTGTCCCCATGGACACAGGAAACTGGGAGGACTTTCCCCGGGGGTCAGACACGTTGGGCCCACCAAATCCTTACGCACCAGGGTGGCCCGGCTACCAGAATCCAGTAAGGCCTCCACATCATGGTGATTCACAGTTACCGGGCAGGTGGGGGGGTCGATCTGGGCCGCCATCTACGACTCCCCAAGAGCGAGGCAAAACGGTGTGTGGGTGCTGAGCTGGAGGACTCCGCAGTGGGCATAGGTTCATCGGCTGGTTTCCCACACTGCCAGGAGATATGTCCCATCTCCCCACACCGGTAACACTGTCGAGTTTCCCCCCTCTGGTGTACTCTTCTTGGACCCGCCTGGTTTCTGGCTCCCCCTGGAGCCGGGATAAGTCCTGACGTGGCTGGGTTCGAGACCTTGGGGTCCTTTGGACGGGGTTCTTCCCATTTGTGGTGGGGCCGCCCTCCTGGGGTCTTTTCGGGAAGCATTCAGCATCTCCGCTGTGGCCTGGTACTTTTCCACAGCTTCCACGGTCAGATCAGCCGTGGTCAAGGCCTGTTGACTGATGAACCGTTTTGCCTCATAAGGCAGGGCGCGTAGGTAACGATCCACCATAACGGCCTCCACCACCGCCGCTGCTGTATTCCTCTGCGGATCCAGCCATTTCCCTTGCGATTCGGACAAGTTCATGCATCTGCGCCCGAGGAGGTTGGTCTGGTTGGAAGGTCCAACTGTGAAAGCGCTGGGCCATACCAAACTTTGTGAGTCCATATCTGCTGAGGATCTCAGACTTCAGGGCATCATAGTCAGTAACCTGGTCAGGGCCCAGGTCCCGGACAGCATTCAGCGATTCCCGGTTAGAAAGGGGGGCTAACAGACCAACCCACTGTTGCTTGGGCCAGGCTTCCCTAGTGGCCGTGGCCTCAAATGCATGCAGGTATGCCTCAATGTCATCGGTAGCTCCCATCTTAGATATAAAGTCACTTGCCTTTATTGGGCGGGTATTTTGGACCACCCTCTGTCTCTGCAACTGCAATTCCTCTGCCTTCAGAAGGTTGGCTTTCTTTTGCTCCTCCAAGAGAGCCACGTTTGCTTGCATCTGGGCTTGCTGGCCAGCAACAAGGGCTTTCAATATGTCCTCCATTTCAGTCGGCGGGAGCCTACGGCCAACTTGGAAAACTGGGTGATCAAACCTTCGGTATCCTCCTCTGACATGCACTATTAACGCTTGAGCGTGCCTGTATTCTCCACCATCTGTGACGTCACGAGAGGCTACACAGCTTTCAGCGGGATTGCTCAAGTAGTGCAAGGAGACAAGGTTCAAACAAAACAAGGATTTTATTATAGGTCTTGGGAAATTAACGAAAATATAACAAAATTCTGTTCTCTTGTGGCTCTTTAAGGGTTAACAGTTCAGGGATGTCTCTTCCACATCCAAAATCATAATTCTCACTCGCTCAGATAACTTTTTCCCCAGCCTTACTGTAGTCACGTTGCAGCTAGTAGCCAACCCAGCAAAAAAGTCCTTCCAAATGTCTCTCACGTATTTCCACAGGTGCATATATCCAAAGGTGAGTATTTCCCAAAGGTAAGTATCTCCAAATCCTTATATTCCTCATGGAAGTGGACGTGCAGCACTCTTGTCCTCCAGAGAGCCCAGGTTGGAGACTGTGTCTCTTCCCTTCCCAAACCTTCAGCTCATCAGCTCCTCATTTGTTTCAGCTGCGTGGGAAGATTGGCCATAGAGGGGTGGAGTTCCCGACCATACCAGCAGATGGAGCCATAGCTGTCTGGGTTTGCAGCCACCTCAGGGGGATGTAACGTCCCTCCAGGACACAGCCTCTCGTGACATCACAGTTTTAATAATGAACAACTAGCGAATAAGTCCTAACATTGTTATTTCTGTTCTACACAGGGACGGCTTGTTCAATAGGGCGATATGGGCGACGCACTGCCAAACGGGAAAAGGAAGGGATTTTTTTTCTAATCAATTATAAAAAATAAATAAAATAAAAAATATATAATTTTTTTAAATAAATTTATAAAAAATTATATCACGGCAACAGCAGTTATCAGTGTTCACGTCTGATCTGACAGCCACTAAATGTCAAATCAGGCTAAAGTCGTGCTTCAAATGGCCCCGCCCGTTTTTTGGGCGATTTCAGTCAGGTTGAAAATCGCCCAGAAGTCTCTCATAGCCTGTCATGTAAAATCTATTTTTTTCACATTTCAAAGCTTTCCAATACATTCTCTATGGGTGTCTGTGGGCTTGCACTTACGCTTTCGTCATACATAACGTAACCACGAATGAACGTAACTAAGAAAAGACCAGGTAGCAGCCTCAATCAATTCACTACTACTATCAAAATGGCTAGGCTTCAGTCCAACTCGATTGTGTCTTTGAAAGAAGTTCCTTTTTGTCGGCGAACAAATTAAGATAAATTGGCAACGAAACAATTAGGACCTCCCCAGACCAAATTTAATAATTCAACAGGTTTCTACTAAAGGCGGAAAGTCCTACACCCGAGGATTTTCCAAAAATTGTCCTGAACGAAAAAGACATTGCCACTCACTCAACTGGATGACGAGGGATACAGGCTAGCTGTCCGCCGCCACAACGATGAGGTTAGTGTTGATAATCACAAGTTTACTGGATGTGGATATGGTGTAATAAAGGCAGTTTATTCAGAGGTAAATATATCTGGAATCGCGTTCACGGACCCGTTCGTCAAACTCTTAGGAGCTATAAATTAAGCCCCATTACTTACCATATCAGATAAGAGAAATTGCTGCAGCTACATATATTTTACATCCTGGCCCTACATAGTTCACTATTTGCATCACGTACCAAAATATTACATGTGGTCATATATGCTTGGAAAGTGGAGATGCCATAGAACGTCAAAAAAGTAAACATTGCTGGAGACACATTGTCGTTTTGGAGAAGACATCGCGTTTGCTAAGCGAAGAGATTTGTTGTGGCAAATGAACTTGGCCTGGGAATTGCCAGGAACCTCACGATAAGATATATGCATCAGCATTGCGAGTCTCATGATTCTATACGTATTGCGATTCGATACTGTGATTTTATTGCGCACCATATGTCTGTTGCAGAGGGATCAGAAAGCCATGAGAACGAGTTTTGATCAGTCATGGAAATAAAAGTGCTGAAAACTAATTGGCTCCCCAATGTGAAAAGATTGAGAACAAGCTATGAAGGAACAATAATGGTGTTTTGGTGCAGGTACAGCCAACTAGCGCTAAAATATTGCGATATTGTCAATACAGTATATCGTAAAGTATCACTATGTAACCTCGATTTCTTTCACCCCAATCCCTCAAATTAACGGTAAATAACTGAATTGTTTGCCCCACATTTAGCTAAGATGATTAGCTAGCCAGCTAAAATGTTTTATTTAGTTAGCAGTCGCATCTACAATAGTTTACTGTCAATAACATGTCTCCAAAAATGACGTGGTGTCTCCAATTGTGTTGACATTTTACAATTGCAATGCGCATCCATGAGTATCCACTTTCTGTAGCTCAGCTGGTAGAGCATGGTGCTTGTAACGCCAAGGTAGTGGGTTCGATCCCCGGGACCACCCATACACAAAAATGTATGCACGCATGACTGTAAGTCGCTTTGGATAAAAAGCATCTGCTAAATGGCATATTATTATTATTATCTGAAGAGAGCCCCGAAACATTGTGTGCAGACATTTTATGCAATAAATGAAGTAGGTTCAATCTAGTAGTTCTGATCTTCTGATTGGTCCTGATGAGTTGGGCGAGGTCACCTCCAGGCTACTGTCACTGTTGCATTGGCTCTGAGTCGGGTTCTCTGTCTTCAAATGTTCAGCCTAAGAGAGGGGATTTTTGTGTGTGTGTGTGTGTGTGTTTAACAGTGATGATGTGTGTGTGTGTGTGTGTGTTTAACAGTGATGATGTGTGTGTGTGTGTGTTTGTGTGTGTGTGTGTCCTCAGAGCAAGAACTCGTGAGTTGGAAGAACTGAGAGGCCTATGGCGTGGGTGTTGTCCTTGGCCACCTGCTGACAAGGCTGACAAGATAGGACCCTTTTGTCCATTGTTATTGGATAGGAACAGAACTTATAACCAGCTCCTGACCTAAAAAGATCTTAGCACAACATTTTACTCAACATATCATATTCCATATTCACTATAACAAATATATTTACTACGACATTAGCAAGAACCGCCACATCCTCAGCCCGGCTAATCCAGTGTGTGAAGTTTTTCCGGAGTGTTTGAGTTAGCTTTGCGAGGCAAAGATGAAACTGAGGGCTCCACCAACCCTGGTAAGCCAACACTTTTGAGATCAGTCAATAAATGCTTCTGGTATTGACTTATATGCTGCCCCTGTCTTCATGTTGTTGCTGGACATATCTTTTTTTAAAATGTGTGTAGGTCACCTAAATCATCAGAAAAATTGCCCCTCCTGAGAATTTTTTCAGGAGCCGCCACTGGTTCTACATGATAATACAAAAGAGCTGAGAGCCTAAGTAGTAAGAGGTGCATAAGTACATACAAGCGTGTTACTTAAGTGATAATGCCAGAGAAGCCGGTGTTTGGAGGATAAATTGGCACGGGTGTCGGCGAAGTCGAGGGCCTGGCAAACCGTGCCAATATATCCTCCAAACACCGGCGTCGAGGGCATTATCACTTTTATACAACGAGTTACCAACATATTCTGTAGCTCTGTAGCTCAGCTGGTAGAGCACGGCGCTTGTAACGCCAAGGTAGTGGGTTCGATCCCCGGGACCACCCATACACAAAAATGTATGCACGCACGACTGTAAGTCGCTTTGGATAAAAGCGTCTGCTAAATGGCATATTATTATTATTATTCAAATAATGATTGATATATTTTCATTTAAAACTTTATTTTGATTAATTTATCTAGGGTTGCTACCCAAGCCGGCTGGTCGTTCGTTCTATCAGTTTGGTTGCCAGAGACGCAACCCAGTCGTTCAGTCTTTTTGTTCTGTATCTATGGATGCGACCCAGTCATTCATTCTAAATGTTCCATTGCCATAAAAGGCTGGTAACATTCTTATCCCTTGCTTGCTAGCTAGCCAACTACGGCTAATTTACAGTTACGTCAAACAGTGCAGCCAGGATGACAACGAAGTAGCTGCATTTGTTTAAGCGGTTTTCTAGTGACATTCATTTGAGTACATCCATAACAATGAGCTAATGATGCGCGATTTCACCTGGCATAGAAAATGTGCTCTCTAGTCAGGACACTGTTGTTCAGAGGAGCTAGGCAACAACACTGCTAACACAATCACTTCAAACTGAAGCTGGAAATACTTCAAACTTGCTGCACTTCGTTTCATTTTATCTGTTTTCTATTGATAGTTCTTTATATACTGTACCAGCCAAAAGTTTGGACACACCTACTCATTCAAAGGTTTTTCTTTATTTTAACTATTTTCTACATTGTAGAATAATTGTGAAGATATCAAAACTATGAAATAACACATATGGAATCATGTAGTAACCAAAAAAGTGTTAAACAAATCAAAATATATTTTTGATTTTCGATTCTTCAATGTAGCCACCCTTTGCCTTGATGACAGCTTTGCACACTCTTGGCATTTTCTCAACCAGCTTCACCTGGAATGCTTTTCCAACAGTTGAAGGAGTTCCCACATATGCTGAGCACTTGTTGGCTGCTTTTCCTTGACTCATCCCAAACCATCTCAATTGGGTTGAGGTTGGGTGATTGTGGAGGCCAGGTCATCTGATGAATCACTCCATCACCCTCCTTCTTGGTCAAATATTCCTTACACAGCCTGGAGGTGTGTTGGGTCATTGTCCTGTTGAAAAACAAATTATAGTCCCACTAAGCGCAAACCAGATGGGATGGCGTATCGCTGCAGAATGCTGTGGTAGCCATGCTGGTTAAGTGTGCCTTGAATTCTAAATAAATCACTGACAGTGTCACCAGCAAAGCACCCCCACACCATCACACCTCCTCCTCCATGCTTCACGGTGGGAACCACACATGCAGAGATCATCCGTTCACCTACTCTGCGTCTCACAAAGACACGGCGGTTGGAACCAAAAATCTCAAATTTGGACTCATCAGACCAAAGGACAGATTTACACCGGTCTAATGTCCATTGCTTGTGTTTCTTGGCCCAAGCAAATCTCTTCTTATTGGTGTCCTTTAGTAGTGGTTTCTTTGCAGCAATTCGACCATGAAGGCCTGATTCACGCAGTCTCCTCTGAACAGTTGATGTTGAGATGTGTCTGTTACTTGAACTCTGTGAAGCATTTATTTGGGCTGTAATCTGAGGTGCCGTTAACTCTAATGAATGTATCCTCTGCAGCAGAGATAACTCTGGGTCTTCCTATCCTGTGGCGCTGATGAGAGACAGATTCATTATAGCGCTTGATGATTTTTGCAACTGCACTTGAAGAAACTTGAAATGTTCTTGAAATTTTTCGGATTGACTGACCATGTCTTAAAGTAATGATGGACTGTCGTTTCTCTTTGCGTATTTGAGCTGTTCTTGCCATAATATGGACTTGGTCTTTTACCAAATAGGGCTATCTTCTGTATACCACCCCTACCTTGTCAAAACACAACTGATTGACTTAAGGAAAGCATTAAGAAGGAAAGTAATTCTACAAATGAACTTTTAACAAGGCACACTTGTTAATTGAAATGCATTCCAGGTGACTACCTCATGAAGCTGGTTGAGTGTGCAAAGCTGTCATCAAGGCAAAGGGTGGCTACTTTGAAGAATTTGTTTAACACTTTTTTGGTTACTACATGATTCCATGTGTTATTTCATAGTTTTGATGTCTTCACTATTATTCTACAATGTAGAAAATAGTACAAATTAAGAAAAACCCTGGAATGAGTAGGTATGTCCAAACTTTTGACTGGTACTGTATCTCCATAAAAATGATGCTGATTCATGATTTCGACTGACTGAGAAAAGCTGCCTACCTGTCGGTCTCATCCCGACTCCCGACACGTTCATTAATAATGGGACAGCTGGAGATCGAATTTGAATACTGAAACAATATTGCAAATGTCAGAGAGACAGACAACAAGGTTTATACAACTCTCCGCTGTTGAAAACGAAATGTTAGTCTAAAAGTAATGTGAGATAATGTCTAGAAGCTTTTTATAGTGGAGATCAAGTTTATAAATTGCCTGGCTGGGCTGATGAGACAGTGGGGTAGTCAGATGGAACAGAGTAAATAGGCATTTTAACGTCATAGATTTAGCCGTTGGTAACTTTTGGAATAGACACCGGCTGGAATGCGGTTTTAACCAATCGGTATTCAGGATTAGACCCACCCGTTGTATAAACTGGCATTAGATACTGTACTGTCATGACATTATCCCAGTGACTGGTGGTGATGATGATGGAAGGCCTGGGAGCTGGGTTCAAACACTTTTTGAAATAATTGCATTTGCTTTATTCTGCCTGGAGTGTCATATGGGTGGGATTTGCAGTTTTGTGACTATTCTATTGATCCATTAAAACAAACAAGCTCAGCTGGTAGAGCACGGCGCTTGTAACGCCAAGGTAGTGGGTTCGATCCCCAGGACCACCCATACACAAAAAAAATAAAAATGTATGCACGCATGACTGTAAGTCGCTTTGGATAAAAGCGTCTGCTAAATGGCATATTATTATTATTATTATTATTATCAAGAACCAATAATGTATATGCATTCGGAAAGTTTTCAGACCTCTTGACTTTTTCAAAATTTTGTTACGTTACAGCCTTCTTCTAAAATTGATTAAATTGTTTTTTGCCCTCATCAATCTACACACAATACCCCATAATGATAAAGCAAGAACAGGTTTTTAGAAAAACTGAAATATCACATTTACATAACTATTCAGACCCTTTACTTCCGTACTTTGTTGAAGCACCTTTGGTAGCGATTACAGCGTCAAATCTTATTGGGTATAACGCTACAAGTGTGGCACAGCTGTATTTGGGGAGTTTCTCCCATTCTTCTCTGCAGATCCTCTCAAGCTCTGTCAGGTTGGATGGGGAGCGTCGCTGCACAGCTATTTTTGGGTCTCTACAGAGATGTTAGATCGGATTCAAGTCCGGGCTCTGGCTGGGCCACTCAAGGACATTTAGAGACTTGTCCCGAAGCCACTACTGCATTGCCTTGGCTGTGTGCTTAGGGTCGTTGTCCTGTTGGAAGGTGAACCTTCGCCCCAGTCTGAGGACCTGAGCACTCTGGTATCTCTCTGTACTTTGCTCCGTTCATCTTTCCCTCGATCCTGACTAGTCTCCCAGTCCCTGCCACTGAAAAACATCCACACAGCATGATGCTGCTACCACCATGCTTCACCGTAAGGATGGTGCCAGGTTTCCTCCAGACATGACGCTTGGCATTCAGGCCAAAGAGTTCAATCTTGGTTTCATCAGACCAGAGAATCTTGTTTCTCATGGTCTGAGAGTCCTTTAGGTGCATTTTGGCAAACTCCAAGCGGGCTATCATGTGCCTTTTACTGAGAAGTGGCTTCTGTCTGGCCACTCTACCATAAAGGCCTGATTGGTGGAGTGCTGCAGAGATGATTGTCTTTCTGGAAGGTTCTCCCATCTCCACAGAGGAACTCTGGAGCTCTTTCAGAGTGAACATCAGGTTCTTGGTCACCTCCCTGACCAAGGCCCTTCTCCCCGATTGCTCAGTTTGGCCAGGCAGCCAGCTCTAGGAAGAGTCTTAATGGAGGCCACTGTGTTCTTGGGGATCTTCAATGCTGCAGAAATGTTTTGATACCCTTCCCCAGATCTGTGCCTCGACACAATCCTGTCTCGGAGCTGGCTTGGTTTTTGCTCTGACATGCACTGTCAACTGTGGGACCTTATATAGACAGGTGTGTGCCTTTCCAAATCATGTTCAATCGATTGAATTTACCACAGGTGGACTCCAATAAGTTGTAGAAACATCTCAAGGACGATCAATGGAAACAGGATGCACCGAGCTCAATTTTGAGTCTCATTGCAAAGGGTCTGAATACTTATGTCAATAAGGTATTTCAGTTTTTTATTTTTAATACATTTGCAAACATTTCTAAAAACCTGTTTTTGCTTTGTTATTATGGGGTATTGTGTGTAGATTGATGAGGAACATTTTAATTTAATCAATTTTACAATAAGGCTGTAACGTAACAAAATGTGGAAAAAGTCAAGGGGTCTGAATACTTTCCAAATGCACTCTATAATGATTTTAAATAATATTTAAGCCAAGGTCTGTTGCCCAATCCTCTACTACTGACTAGGTAGGCCCTATCTTACCATGTGACATGCAAGAATAATTAGGATGATTCTCTATAAAACTTTGTGAGGACGTTTTGTCAAAGTCACACCTAGGGCGGGGTTGGTCAGATATCAGAATTTATGGACACATACACACAATCGCACACACATGCAACACACACACACACGTACACACACACACACACACACACACAAACACCCTCCTCTCAACTCTAGAGTACGGAAACTTGTCTTAGTTGCAGCAAATCCCCCCCACCGCTTGGAATTACATGACAAATCTGTCGATAGGCTGAGCGTGTCCCCTGCAACCAAAACACTGCCTCTATCTACAAATCTGATTCTAAAACAGATAAGAGACATTATACCTGATCTGCAATGTCTGTGGAGTTGATATGATAAGTGTGTGTGTGTGTGTGCTTGTGTGCATGCGTTATTCACTAGACACTGGGCACACCCTCTACTGCAATAACCTCCAAAAGCCTCAGAAGGAAAAGACAAGGATTCTCCATCTTTAACACTCTTAGTTTCTGTTACTGCAGGATCCTCATTACATGACCAACCATTCCTCTGACATTTAGGGCTTGCCAACGCTTGTAAAAAAAAAAGAATATATTAAAACACTCACAAAAGTGAACAATTTGGGGCACCTTGAGGAAGTACCTTAACCTGTCTTCCTGACCTGCAGAGACAGAGAGCGCGAGAGAGAGACGGTGGTGGGCAGAGTAGATAGAAGTGACCCCTTACCACTGAAAGAGGGTCAGATATTTTAATGGTCAAGGTTAGGTGTGGGGAAATCTAGATGTTTTATGCCTCTAATATGGGCGTTCCTATCTGCCAAGGTCAACTGTGTGTGTGTGTGTGTGTTTGTGTGTGAGCAGGAACAACCTGCTGAGGAAGCCAAACAGGGGTCTGGGTGGAGAGAGAGACACTATAGGATAGGTACTGTGCTGTACTGCACTGCGCCTGGACACAGACAGAGAGCCAGAGAAAAAGATAGAACGAGAGAGAGAGAAAAAATTGAGAGAGAGAGAGAGAGAGAGAGAGAGAGAGAGAGAGAGAGAGAGAGAGAGAGAGATAGAACACAAGAGAAAGAGAATGAGATATAATGTGAGAAAGACAACAAGAGAGAGCCAGAGAGAGAGACATCATGAATATGAAGCTTGGGCCGACTTCACTGACTTTACCACTCCTCTCTTTCTCTCTCTCTCTCTCTCTGCTGGCTGTCTGGCTGGCCTGTCAGCTATGCTATGCACACTATTTTTGGAAAGGTGTGGAGGAAGAGGTGTGATGGAGAGAGGCATCCTATACTGTACTGTATTGAACTATTCTATACTGTACTGAAGGTACAGTACCTACAACTCTGTTGTTTTCCACCATTGTTCTTATCTAAAAGGGACACTACTTTGAAACTCTATACAGTGAGAGTACTGTATTTAGTTACATAAGCAAGTGTGTGTGTAGTCACGTGCAGCCAGCCAGTAGTATGCTGTGCTGTGAAATGCTGGCTGGGTGTGGCTGGCTGTAGTGGTGTAACTGTAGGTACTGTGCACCCCATCACCTTCTCCATCTGCTCCACGCTAATTAACACTTCTACTGCAGCACACACACACACACACACACACAGACATACACACACGCTCTCTCTCACACACACATAGAAACACACAGAAAGAGAGAGAGTGAGATAGAAAGAGAGAGTGAGATAGAAAGAGAGAGTGAGATAGAAAGAGAGAGTGAGATAGAAAGAGAGAGTGAGTGAGATAGAAAGAGAGGGTGAGATAGAAGAGGATTTTCATGTTAATTGATGTCATTGTTGGTATAAATGTCAACTAATGAGTCTGATTCCAGAGTATGACTTTGTCTATTGAGCCATAATGATCTTTTAATTATTTGTGGGCTTAGCTAACATGTGCAGCGTTGCGGGTTACGACAGTTGTTCATTAACATGGTAATATTAACGACACAGGGGAGGGAGAGAGAGAAAAGGAAGGAGAGGGGTAGAGGAGAAAGAGAGGACAACAGGAAGACAGGAAGGGAGAGAAATAAAAAGAGAGAAAGAGGGAGAAAGAGGTGACCCACACTCTTTTCTCTAGTGATAAAGTGTCCAGTATGTCGGTATCACACTTCATTTTCACCTTGCTGCGTGTGAGATATAGACAGTGTGTGTGTGTGTGTGAGAGAGGCACAGTTTGTGTACTGTGTGTGTGAGAACTGTGAGTGTACTGTGTGCTTTGCTTTTGAAAATGTGTCAAAACCAGCCAGGTCGTTCAAAATCCATTGCGAAATTAGACATCCTTTCAGGGCGGCAGGTAGCCTAGCGGTTAGAACGTTGGACCAGTAATAGAAAGGTCGCTAGTTCGAATCCCAGAATCGACAAGGTGAGAAAGCTGTTGAGCAAGGCACTTAACCCTAAATGCTCCAGGGTCACCGTTGATAAGGGCTAGCTGTGACCCTATTGCCGAGGATCTCTGAGTGGGATATGCAAGAAAACACATTCCCAATTAATGCACATGTATGAAATAACACAAATATAAGCACCCACAAAATTATTATTAGGTAAGCAGGACTTCAGGAGATGATGTAAAAACCGACCACTGGGGGCAACGGTGAGCGTTATTAACATCAAGTAGGCTTGTGCATTATATTTACATTTACATTTTAGTCATTTAGCAGACGCTCTTATCCAGAGCGACTTACAGTTAGTGAGTGCATACATTTTTTATTAATCTTTTTCATACATTATGGATGGGGATGGTGGCTGGGCATAAACCACGAGTTCTGGCTCTGAGGGTAACGTGTTCAATCCCAGTTGTAGGCTCTCATTTGTTATTATTATTTGTTTTAACCCTATCCCAAACCTTAATCATGAACTTCACCATTCGGAATTAATGCCAAGAAATCTGACATTTATGGACAAGGGTTTGGATGTCTGATTCTGCAGTGAGAGCTTGTTGGTCAGAAATGTGTGTATATACACAAACACAGAATGGTATGTGCCCTCTGGCACCAGCCTCTTACACAACTGCCAGATGCACACAGAGATAATCACTCTCAAGGTGACTGACACACACAGCTAGTACCCAACTATATCATCCATGTTGGCACCACACCTTCCATCACAGAGGATGTATTTTATATAATGGGACCCCCGAGGGAATCGAACCCACAACCCTGGCGTTACTGATGTCATACTCTCACCAACTGAGCTACACAGGACCACATTCTAGTGTGCATTCTGGATGGAATGTTACTGATCTGGAAGTTTTGGTGTCAAAATGGCACCTGTTGAAATTGTGAATCTCCGACGGAAGTTACCAAACTCTATGTATCTATGGCTGTAGTCAGATAGCACAGTAGGTTTTTTTTTTAAAGCAGAAAGGCTGCCAGACAGTGAGTGCTGGGGCAAGAATGATGGTAATTATATTACCTGAAATTAGGACACAGGTTGTTTACATTGTGAACATATGCTTTTATCACTTAATTTGTATTTTATTTTTTTCCTCTAAAATTATTTTCTGTACCATGACATAACATTTCTTCGAACAACACAGCCGAAAGGGAAAGCATCATCTTGGGCTTTAACATGCAAGTATGTTCATCTGATTCCACACACATGTGCGCATGCGCGCCTGTGGAGGCTGCTGAGGGGAGAACGGCTCATAATAATGTCCGGAACGGAGCAAATAGAATGGCATCAAACACCTGGAAACCATGGAAACCATGTGTTTGATGTATTTGAACCATTCCACTGATTCCGCTCCAGTCATTACCACGAGCCCGTTCTCTCCCCCCTTCTGGGGACACACAATTCAGTCCCATTCAAAATCCTATTTTCCCTAACCCCTAACCCTAACTTTAACCCTAAACCTAACCTTAACCCTAACCCTAAACCTAACCCTAGCTCCTAACCCTAACACTCAACCAAATCATAACCCCAGTTTTTGTTATTTTACTAATCTTGTGGGGATATAGTGAAACACGTCCACACACGCACACACACACACACATACACACACACAGAAGGAACAAGATTATGTAACCCTGTCAGACACATCTCAGCAACCCAACAATCGCACAGCCACAGGCCCTGACCAGCGGCAGTGTGTGTGTGTGTGTGTGTCTTCTGTGTGGTGTGAGAAAGAGAGAGAGAGAAGAAAGGGATGGAGACAGTGTGGCAGAGGTGAGAGGAAAAGGAGAAAATGTGAGAGTGCAGAAGGAGAGTAGACACTGACTTCTTAACAAAACTGAGTGAGATGGGGAGGTAGATAGTGTTTTGAAAAGGGGAAAGAGAGGGAGAGCTAGGGAGACAGCCCATTGGGTACACACGTCACTTCAATGTCCATTTTTTTTATTTGCATTTGGTTGAATTGTCAACTAACGCGAAATCAACCAAAAGTGTCACTATGACATTGGATTTAGGTTAAAAGTTGGGTTAAAAAAATATGAAATTCCCTTATGTTGATGACTTTTTTCAAAACCAATCAGTTTCACAAGTTGATTCAACGTCTTCACATGTCATTTTTTTGTTGAAATGATGTGGAAACAACGTTGATTCACCAGTTTTTGCCCAGTGGGAGGTAATCCATGCGATTGACCAACGGACGTGACAGATGAAGGGACCCCTAGGGAGACAACACACACCCACACCCACACAGAAATGCACAAACACACAACCTAGTATAGTGCACACACACACACCTCTTGAAGTGTTTCATCACATCAAAGGCTCTAACAGCGTCGCTCAGCGTCTCTCATATCATCAACAGTTACACAAACCACTGCCTTCCAACCACCAACATCTCCCAGAGAGGGTGAAAAAAAAACTAGGAGAGCAAGAATGCGAGTGAAAGATTGAGAAAGAAAGAGAAATAGAGATAGAAAGATATTGAGCGAGAGAGACAGAGACAGAGAAACAGAGCTAAAGAGAGAATTAATGATCAAGCGAGGGAGAGAATTGAGAAGGTCTTGTTTTGATATCTTCTCAGTGCAAACACATGTCTAGGATATCAACCCCCAGACAGTCCAACCCTATACTCCCTGACAAGCTTCCTCCATTAACTCCAACAGCAAAACAAAACTGTCCCATCTAGTGTCTGTCTCATTATGGACACATCCATGGCGCAGTGGTCTAAGGCACTGCATCTCAGTGCTTGAGGCGTCACTACAGACCCCCTGGTTCGATTCCAGGCTGTATCACAACCGGCCGTGATTGGGAGTCCCATAGAGCGGCACACAATTGGCCCAGCGTCGTCCGGGTTTGGCCGGTGTAGGCCATCATTGTAAATAAGAATTTGTTCTTAACTGACTTGCCTAGTTAAATAAAGGTAAAAAAATAAAAAATAATAATTCACACCTTCATCAGACGCTCAGCCATGCAAAACACAATGGCTAAAAGTTACCACAGAGTTAGCTTTGCGTTGTGTTAGCGTTAATGTTATGTTATCATTATATTAGCATTAAGTTAGCATTAGGCCTATGTTAGCGTTAGATTGGTGGTGTTATGTTAGTGTTATGTTTGCGTTAAGCCTATGTTAACGTTCGCTTGGTGTAATGTTAGCATTGTGTTAGCGTTTGGCACCAGGTCAGTCTCTCCTGTTAGGATCACTCCAGATCTATTGAGTGTGACACTTCTCCATGCCTTCTGGGGAGCTACACTATCCATCTCCTCCAAATGGGATCTTCTGGTCCCTGCAGTGCACATTGACACTGTTTTTATCCTAGGCTTAATATATGCACAATGAAAATCACAATGAAAATCATCACTATAACAGTAGAGCATTTTGGGGTGCAGCTTGTGCTTTTGGGTTTTATACAGGTATTAGGTAAGCTATGGTATTAGAAGTGTGACTCATCTGTGTGTCTAAGGTGTGTGTTTCATCTTGTATCCATCCAACATGTTCTTGCGTGTATGCCTGTGTCTGTCTGTGTGTGTCACTGTACAAGTATTCATGTGTGTGTGAATCAGTGTGTGTGTGTGTGTGTGTGTGTGTATCCAGTGCAATAGGCAGTAGTGAGTAAACAGTCAGCAGATCTACACGTCCATATAGCCCAATCAACACTAGAACATTCATCTGGGGAAGTGCTCTCATAACCCCAACAGGACAGGCTGATTACTAAAAGAAATATGCCCCTCTATTACACTCCTTCTCTCTCTCTCTCTCTCTCTGGCACTGGCATCCTCCCTCTCTCCCTCACTCCCTTCTTCTCACACACGTTCTCTCCCTCTCTCATACGCTCTCTATCCCTCCCTCACTCCCTCTCTCCCTCAGCTGGCAGTAGCCCTGTTCTCCATTCAGACCATGTCCTAAAAACCGTTTCAGCCCCAAAGCCCTGCCACAGACTGACAGGAACACACATATTCACCCGGCTCCACTTCTGACATCCCCTCCACAGCAGCTATGCCCTAGTAGGAGGTGTTCTACCAAGAACTGTGACATGGAATAGAGCGTTTCCACAAAGGTGTGAATTGTGAACTCAAAATAGGGAGGCAATTATGCTTGATGGACAGTATGTTGAGTTGAGCTATAATATCAAGCTACGGTAAATAAACATTTTACAAAAATAGACCTAGACTATATAGAGGAGTAGGATAATAAAGGAGTAGTTGGGAAGATGATCTGACTACTACATATGGTACAATAACTCTAGAGATAACAAGCTATCAGTTATAAGCTTTATACAATATAATAACTCTAGAGATAACAAGCTATCAGTTATAAGCTTTATACAATATAATAACTCTAGAGATAACAAGCTATCAGTTATAAGCTTTATACAATATAATAACTCTAGAGATAACAAGCTATCAGTTACAGCTTTATACAATATAATAACTTTTGAGATAACACGCTATCAGTTACAGTTTTATACAATATAATAACTTTTGAGATAACAAGCTATCAGTTACAGCTTTATACAATATAATAACTCTAGAGATAACAAGCTATCAGTTCTAAGCTTTATACAATATAATAACTCTAGAGATAACAAGCTATCAGTTACAGCTTTATACAATATAATAACTCTAGAGATAACAAGCTATCAGTTATAAGCTTTATACAATATAATAACTCTAGAGATAACAAGCTATCAGTTATAAGCTTTATACAATATAATAACTCTAGAGATAACAAGCTATCAGTTACAGCTTTATACAATATAATAACTCTAGAGATAACAAGCTATCAGTTATACGCTTTATACAATATAATAACTCTAGAGATAACAAGCTATCAGTTACAGCTTTATACAATATAATAACTCTAGAGATAACAAGCTATCAGTTACAGATTTATACAATATAATAACTCTAGAGATAACAAGCTATCAGTTATAAGCTTTATACAATATAATAACTCTAGAGATAACAAGCTATCAGTTATAAGCTTTATACAATATAATAACTCTAGAGATAACAAGCTATCAGTTATAAGCTTTATGCAATATAATAACTCTAGAGATAACAAGCTATCAGTTACAGCTTTATACAATATAATAACTTTTGAGATGTTAGGCAGATAGAGTTATGTAAATGTTTTACTGTAAGATGGTTTGTATGTTGAGTAGTGTTATTA
The DNA here is from genome assembly GCF_020615455.1 of Coregonus clupeaformis. Taxonomy (NCBI): domain Eukaryota; kingdom Metazoa; phylum Chordata; class Actinopteri; order Salmoniformes; family Salmonidae; genus Coregonus; species Coregonus clupeaformis. Next base: position 53,607,906 of record NC_059207.1, read on the forward strand.
TGTGTTATTACAAGCTTTCATCTATGAGATTCTTACAATTTAATAACTTTAGCGATGTAAAGCAGATAGAGTTGTAGACATGTTTTATGGTGCGGAGGCCTGTTAGTAGTGATGTAGAGCTTAATGTCAGCAGTCAGATTTTACCCAGGTAAGGTCAGAGAGAGACGGTGAGAGAGACGCTGAAGCCTCAAACAAATCATCATCAGCCTCTGCTCCGCTCCGCTCTGCCCTGCACTCCCTGCCGACGCCCAACACTGAATCAAATACTGCTCCAGTCCACCGACACATCCATCAATCACACACACACACTCAGCTCAGGAGCACACACACACATAGGTGCGTATACACAAACACACAAAAGAGCACACACACACGCATGCAGAAATGCAGGAACGCACACAAACACAAACACACACACACACACGGTTCACAAACTATTTGAGCAAAATATCAAGGAGCATGGTGTCAGAACCACTGAAATATTAACTCCCAGCCCCTGTAGTACTGGCCATGTCCCTCCCGCTCCCCTGTGTCCCCTTCAAAACAATGCCTTTCTAAGAGCAAGAGAGACTGTTCAAACCAATAACACTGCTTTAACAAGCTTCACTTTGTGTGCCCACTCTCTCTTGTTCCAACCCATACAAAATAAAGCCATCTCTTTCATGTGTTTCTCTCACTCACACCTTAACTTACAGACAAAACCCAACACATACCATTTTAGAATAACCCTCAAACTACCCCCCCCCTCCCCACACACACACACACACACACACACACACACATACCAAATTTCACATGTACAACAACAACCCAAGCCTGCACAACAACCATTCTACACAGTACATAGTAAAGTCAATGCACGTCCCCTCCACAGAGCTCCAAACAGAAGACCCATAGGAAACCAGCAGACAGACAGCAGGTAACAGATCAGCCTTTCCTCAGTAGAGGTGTTGTCCTGCTCCAGAGCAAAGCCAGAGAGAGAAGGAGTCAAAGTCAGAGTCTACCTTGCCCTGCACCCAGCAAAAAAGAGAGAGAGAGAGGAGTCAGAGAGAGAGACAGAGAGTCAGATAGAGATAGAATGAGATAGAGAGAGAGAAGAGCGTTGGCCGTTGGGCCAGTAACCGAAAGGTTGCTGGTTCAAATCGCAGACTCTGTGAAAAATCTGTTAATGTGCCCTTGAGCAAGGCACTTAACTCTAATTGCTCCTGTAAGTCGCTCTGGATAAGAGCGTCTTCTAAATAAGTCAGAGGAGTCAGAGTGTACCTTGCCCCAGACAGAGCAGAGCCAAAAAGATAGAAAGGAGTCAAGTTCTACCTTGCCGTCCGCCCAGCAGAGGCAGATGTTACCGGAGGTGCTGAGTATATCCGAAATGATGGAGGTGATTCCCAGACGCATGGTGACACTGTCTGACACAGGACCGCACTGGAACAACGCACAGTAGAGAGGAGGGTAATGGAGATAGAAAGATAGAGGCAGGGAAAGAGAGAGGCGAGGTGTGGGCTCCCACAGAGCGGAGTGCCAAGCAGAGAGAGAGGGAGGAGGAGGAGAGAGAGAGAGGAGGAGAGGCTGCTTGTGCGGCTGCCGCTTCTGCAGGACCTCGCACACTCGGAGTGTGTGTGTCACCTCTGGTACGCGTTGACAACAGGTGCAGTCCAAGAACAAACACCCCCCACACACACTTACACACACAGAGCCTACAAATACATGCACACACTACAGGGGAGAGTAAGTGTGCAGGATGTCTCAGTGTGTGTACATGTGGAGAATAATTTATTTACCAGTTATTTACCGCCCTGCTTGCTAAATGTGCCATAATTATGAGATAGGAAAAACATACATGCACACACACACGCTCTTTTAAACACACAAAGGGGCCATACTTGTGAACTTTTGGTTTAAACCATTGGTTAAAATTGCTAGTTGCTAGCTTTTCTCAAAGGGCAACCTCGCCAAATTAGCCACGATGCTAAGGACGGCCAGATGAGCAGATAATTATACCTGGTAACAAAATAACAAATCAACCTATCAGAGACCTTACAGAGCGACTGCCCCTAAAAACCAACCAATCCCTTTGAAAAAGGCCTATGTGGCATCAACATGAGTCAGAAACATTTATCCTCGTGTCAAAATTGACTACAAAGTGTAAATAGGATAATTTTGGTCATGAAGTCAGTCTTGTCTCAAACGGAGTTTGGAACTTCAGTGCGTCACAACGAGTAAATGGAGGTTGGGATTGGATTACAATTATGTCAACAAATCATGCCCCCTTTTGCCAAACTCTACGTGCAAATCGCCCCTTGGCCCACTTCACTTCCCTTGATTGAATGGGGCTCCGTTGTTTCATTGCCCCCAACGTATTCAAAGGATCACGCCCGTTTTAGACTGAAAAATCCTATACGGATTGACCATGCAATGCATGCTTCCAGCTGGATGCACAGCCAACTGGTTTGCATGCCATGCCGAAGGACCCTATCATGCGGAATAGGTTGTTTGAGTTCGTTGGTTCCTAGTGGTGGTGAGTATACCGGTAGCTAGACCATAGACTGCTGGTTATGTATATTTTTATCATCATTATCACTATCATCGCTAGCATAGCTGACGACACGTTAGCTAGCTAGCTACCCGAACTAGCTAGGTAGCTGGCTAACGTTAGCCTACCTCAAAATAACTCGGATTTGGCTTGGAAACATGATAACATTTCAAAAGAAGGCAAATAAATAGTAGGAAAACCTTTTGTCATGATTGTGATGTCGCCAGATTTACTTTAGATGCAGTATAACTTTAGCCAGCTAACTAAGATTGAGGGGACCACTGTATTTTAGCTAGTTAACACTAGCATTGCTAGCTATGTTTGCTAGTAACAGTAATAGCAACATTGCCATCTCTCTAAAGTAAATTTGATGACATCATAATATGGCAAAGTTGTTTCGTAGTAATTATTTGCTTACTTTAGCAATGTGATCGTATTTTCATGCCACTCTAAGCTAGTGTAAGTTAGACAAAACAGTCACATTAGCCTCCGTAGTTGTCACGACTTCCTCCGAGGCTGCCTCTTCTCCTTGTTCGGGCAGGCTTCGGCGTTCGTCGTCACCGGCCTTCTACATTTTTTAAATTTTTTGTCATTTAGCAGACGCTCTTATCCAGAGCGACTTACAGTTGGTGAGTGCATACATGTTTCATACTAGGCACTGCTGCTCCTCATCTCATCATTCCATTTGTTTTGTCTTGTTTATTACACACACCTGGTTCATATCCCCTCATCAGTACCTGTATAATTGTTCCCTCTGACTCCTTGTCTTTGTGTGTGATTATTTATTATGAGGATAGTGAAGCCCGGTGGAGCTCCTTGTATTTTGTATCGCCAGGTTATTTTTCCCCGTGTGCCTTGTTGGTTCCAGTGCGCCTGTTTTGCGCACTGGACTGTTTTGACGCTTTACTGCGTAACTGTATTCCGGAATAAATCCTGCTATTCTGTGATTTACCCTCCTGCGGCTGACTCTTTCAAATCACCCATCACAGAATCAGACACCCGTCATGGAGTCAGCAGGAGAGGAGCACATGCCGTGCAGAACTACGACGTTGGTGATCGGGAGCTGTTGGCTGTTGTCCGAGCCCTGACTGTGTGGAGGCACTGGCTCGAGGGGGCGAAACACCCTTTCCTCGTCTGGATGGACCACCGTAACCTGAAGTACATCCAGGCAGCGAGGAGGCTGAACCCTCGCCAGGCCAGGTGGGCCCTATTCTTCACCCCGTTTGATTTTTCACTATCTTACATCCCAGGTACAAAGAACGTGAAGGCAGAAGCACTGTCACGGCTGTACGACACAGAGGAGAGGCCTATAGACAACAGCCCCATACTCCCGGCCTCCTGCATTGTGGCGCCGGTGGTATGGGCGATGAACGCGGACATAGAGCGGGCGTTACGCACAGAGCCATCTCCATCTCAGTGTCCAGCTGGGCTGCAGTACGTGCCTTCTCTTGTCCGTGACCGTCTGATCTATTGGGCACACACGTCCCCCTCCTCTGGTCACCCAGGTATCGGTCATACAGTGCGCTGCCTGACCGGAAAGTACTGGCGGCCTACCTTGGCTAAGGACGGGAGGGTGTATGTCTCCTCCTGCTCGGTGTGCGCCCAGAGTAAGGCACCTAAGCACCTCCCAGCGGGTAGGTTACAGCCCTTACCAGTTCCACAATGGCCATAGTCTCACTTGTGTATTGACTTCCTTACAGATTTTCCCCTCTCTCAAGGTAACACCACCATCCTGGTCATGTGGACCACTTTTCCAAAGCCTGCCGCCTCCTTCCTCTGCCCAGTCTCCCCACGGCCCTGCAGACTGCGGAGGCCCTGTTTACACACGTCTTCCGGCACTACGGGGTGCCAGAGGACATAGTGTCTGACCGGGGTCTCCAATTCACATCCAGGGTCTGGAAGGCGTTCATGGAACGTCTGGGGGTCTCGGTCAGCCTTCCCTCTGGGATTCACCACGAGTCTAATAGGCAGGTGGAACGGGTGAATCAGGATGTGGGTAGGTTCCTGCGGTCCTACTGCCAGGATTGGCCGGGGGAGTGGTCGGTGTTCTTGCCATGGGACGAATATGCCCAGAACTCTCTCTGCCACTCTTCCACTAACCTAACGCCATTTCAATGAGTTTTAGGTTATCAGCCGGTTCTGGCACCGTGGTATCAGAGCCAGACCGAGGCTCCTGCGGTGGATGACTGGTTTCGGTGTGCAGAGGAGACGTGGAACGCTGCTCACATCCACCTCCAACGCGCCGTGCGTCGGCAGAAGGCCAACGCTGACCGCCACCGCAGTGAGGTCCCGGTCTTTGTACCGGGTGATCAGGTCTGGCTCTCAACCCGGAATCTGCCCCTCCGCCTGCCCTGCCAGTAGCTGAGGCCGCGGTTTGTGGGGCCGTTCAATGTCCTGAAGAGAATAAACGAGGTAATTTATAGGTTATTACTCCCTCCAGATTACCGTATTAACCCCTCGTTCCATGTGTCTCTCCTCAGGCCGGTGGTGGCTGGTCCGCTCCAGGAGTCTAAGGTGCTGGAGGTCCCTCTGCCCCCTCTGGACATCGAGGGGGCTCCGGCGTACTCCGTCAGTTCCATCCTGGATTCGAGGCGTCGTGTGGGGGGCTTTCAGTACCTCGTGGATTGGGAGGGGTACGGTCCGGAGGAGCGGTGTTTGGTCCCGGTGAGGGATATCCTCGATCCCTCCCTGTTGCGGGATTTCCACCCTCGCCATGCGGCTCGCCCTGCTCCGCGTCCTGCTGATCATCCCCGCTGCTGGAGCTGCGCGTCATAGGAGGGGTACTGTCACAACTTCCTCCGAGGCTGCCTCCTCTCCTTGTTTGGGAAGGCTTCGGCGTTCGTCGTCACCGGCCTTCTAGCCACTGCCGCTCCTCATCTCATCATTCCATTTGTTTTGTCTTGTTTTTTTACAGACACCTGGTTCATATCCCCTCATCAGTACATGTACAAGTGTTCCCTCTGCCCCCTTGTCTTTGTGTGTGATTGTTTATTGTGAGGATAGTGAAGCTCAGTGGAGCTCCTTTTGTATCGCCGGGTGTTGTGTATATTGTGACTTGTTGTTTCCAGTGCGCCTGTTTTGCGTGCTGGACTGTTTTGACGCTTTACTACGTAACTCTGTATTCCGGAATAAATCCTGTTATTCTGTGATTTACCCTCCTCCGCCTGACTCCTTCAAATCACCCATCACAGAATCACACACCCGTCATAGAGTCAGCAGGAGAGGAGCACCAGCCTGGAGTCGTGGCACGGGTCCGGGAGCATTCGACGATGCTAGCCAGCTTAGGAGAAGCGATGGATCGGGTTCTCCAGGTCGTCCAACGCCTGGAGAGGAGAGGACCCGATCTGTCGGGACCAGCTGGGCGACCGGATCCAGCCACCCACACCCAAGTACCCAGAGGAATCCATATATCCCGACCAGGGACAGCTGCTCTCTTTTTTTTGTTTTCATGTTGTTGTTTTTTTGTTGGTATTTTACCCCCTTTTTCATCCCAATTTGATGGTATCCAATTTGTTTTACAGTCTTGTCCCATCGCTGCAACTACTGTACGGACATGGGAGAGGCGAAGGTCGAGAGTCGTATGTCCTCCGAAACACAACCCAACCGAGCCGCACGGCTTCTTGACACAGAGCCCGCTTAACCCGGAAGCCAGCCACACCAATGTGTCAGAGGAAACACTGTACACCTGGCGATCGAGTCAGCGTGCTCTGCGCCCGGCCCGGTACAGAAGTCGCTAGTGCGCGATGGGACAAGAACATCTCTGCCGGCCAAACCCTCCCCTACCCTGGACGACGCTGGGCCAATTGTGAGCCACCCCATGGGTCTCCCAGTCGTGGCCGGCTGCGACAGAGCCTGGACTCGAACCTGTTCCACCCCCCCCAACCCGGATCACGAGATGATGGAGCTGGGTGGAGGGCGATCCGGGGGAGCGGAGGACGACAGCGCCAGTGTCACTCTCGTGGCACGAGAGGACATTCTCCTGCACGCTGTCTTCTGTGTTCTTTTAGGTCTGGAGGCGGCAGGCAGTGCACTCTCGCGTCACTCCAGGTATCGAACTCACACACTTGTTCAGAGCCCTCTGGAACGTCTGGGGGTTCACATCCAGGGTCTGGAAGGCGTTCATGGAATGTCTGGGGGTCTCGGTCAGCCTAACCTCTGGTTTTCACCCCGAGGCTAATGGGCAGGTGGAACGGGTGAATCAGGATGTGCGTAGGTTCCTGCGGTCCTATTGCCAGGACTGGCCGGGGGAATGGTCGGTGTTCTTGCCATGGGCTGAATATGGCCAGAACTCCCTCCACCACTCCTCCACTAACCTAACACCATTTCAATGTGTTTTAGGTTATCAGCCGGTTCTTGCACTGTGGCATCAGAGCCAGACCGAGGCTCCTGCGGTGGCTGACTGGTTTCGGCGCGCAGAGGAGACGTGGAACGCTACTCATGTCCACCTCCAACGCGCCATGCATCGGCAGAAGGCCAACGCTGACCGCCACCGCAGTGAGGCCCTAGTCTTTGTACCGGGTGATCGGGTCTGACTCACGACCCGGAATCCTGCCAGAAGCTGAGACCGCGATTTGTGGGGCCGTTCAAAGTCCTGAGAAGAATAAACGAGGTTACTTACAGGTTATTACTCCCTCCAGATGACTGTATTAACCCCCTGTTCCATGTGTCTCTCCTCAGGCCGGTGGTGGCTGGTCCTCTCTAGGAGTCTGAGGTGCTGGAGGTCCCTCCGCCCCCTCTGGACATCGAGTCCATCTCCTTCCTGGGACATCGGTTGTCCGCGTCAGGGGTGGAGATGGAGATTGACCGCGTTTCTGCCGTGCGTAATTGGCAGACTCCCACCACGGTGAAGGAAGTGCAGCGGTTCTTGGGTTTTGCCAATTACTACCGGAGGTTTATCCGGGGCTTTGGACAGGTAGCAGCTCCCATTACCTCCCTGCTAAAGGGGGGTTCGGTACATCTGCAGTGGTCGGCTGAGGCGGACAGGGCATTTAGACATCTGAAGGACCTGTTTACCTCGGCTCCTGTGCTGGCACATCCGGATCCCTCTTTGGCGTTCCAAGTTGAGGTGGATGCGTCCGAGGCTGGGATCGGCGCTGTGCTGTCTCAGCGCTCGGGTATGCCACCAAAACTCCGCCCCTGTGCTTTCTATTCTGAGAAGCTCAGTCCGGCGGAGCGCAATTATGACGTGGGGGACAGGGAGCTGTTGACTGTGGTTCAGGCCCTGAAGGTGTGGAGGCATTGGCTTGAGGGGCTAAACACCCTTTTCTCATTCTGACTGACCATCGTAACCTGGAGTACATCTGGGCAGCGAGGAGGCTGAACCCTCGCCAGGCAAGGTGGTCTATGTTTCTCTCCCGATTTGTATTTAAGCTCACCTATAGACCAGGGTCACAGAACGCTAAGGCAGACGCCCTGTCCCGACTATATGACACAGAGGAGAGGTCCATTGAGCCCACTCCCATACTCCCGGAGTCTTGTCTGGTGGCACCGGTGGTGTGGGAGGTTGATGCGGACATCGAGCGGTACCGATCCTACTCCCCCACAGTGTCCAGAGGGTCGGAGGTACGTGCCGCTCGAGGTTCGCGATCGATTGATATATTGGGCTCACATGTCACCCTCCTCTGGTCATCCTGGTATTGGTCGGACAGTGCACTGCCTTAGTGGGAAGTACTGGTGGCCCACTTTAGCTAAGGACGTGAGGGTTTATGTTTCCTCCTGCTCGGTGTGCGCCCAGTGTAAGGCGCCTAGACACCTGCCCAGAGGGAAGTTACAACCCCTACCCGTTCCACAACGGCCGTGGTCTCACCTATCGGTGGATTTTGTCACGGACCTTCCCCCCTCCCAGGGGAACACAACGATCTTGGTCGTTGTGGATCGGTTTTTGAAGGCCTGCCGTCTCATTCCTATGCCAGGTCTCCCTACTGCCCTACAAACTGCTGACGCCCTGTTCACACACGTTTTCCGGCACTACGGGGTGCCTGAGGATATAGTGTCTGATCGGGGTCCCCAGTTCACCTCTAGAGTCTGGAGAGTGTTTATGGAATGTCTGGGGGTCTCGATTAGCCTTACCTCAGGTTTTCACCCCGAGAGTAACGGGCAGGTGGAGAGAGTGAACCAGGATGTGGGTAGGTTTCTGAGGTCCTATTGCCAGGACCGGCAGGAGGAGTGGTCAGGATATATTCCCTGGGCAGAGATAGCCCAAAACTCACTCCGCCACTCCTCCACTAACCTTACGCCTTTCCAGTGTGTGCTAGGTTATCAGCCGGTCCTGGCACCTTGGCATCAGAGCCAGATCGAAGCCCCTGCGGTGGACGAGTGGTTTCGGCGCTCTGAAGAAACCTGGAACGCTGCGCATGTCCATCTGCAGCGGGATATCAGGCTGCAAAAGGCGAGCACCGATCGCCACCGCAGTGAGGCTCCGGTGTATGCACCGGGAGATCGGGTCTGGCTCTAGACCCGAAACCTGCCCCTTCGCCTGCCCTGCCGGAAGCTGGGTTGGCGGTTTGTGGGGCCATTTAAAGTCCTGAGGAGATTGAACGAGGTATGCTATAGGTTACAATTACCTCATTAACCCCTCGTTCCATGTGTCTCTCCTCAGGCCGGTGGTGGCTGGTCCACTCCAGGAGAATGAGATACGAGAGGCTCCTCCGCCCCCGTTGGACATCGATGGGGCTCCGGCGTACTAAGTCCGTTCCATCTTGGATTAGAGGCGTCGGATGGGGGGCCTGCAGTACCTCGTGGAGTGGGAGGGGTACGGTCCAGAGGAACGGTGCTGGGTCCCTAGGAAGGACATCCTAGATCCCTCCATGTTGAGGGACTTCCACCGGAGTCATCCGACTCGCCCTGCTCCGCGTCCTCCTGGCTGTCCCCGAGGCCGGGGTCGGCGCACGGCTGGAGCCGCGCGTCAAGGGGGGGGGTACTGTCACGTAATCAGCCGAGGCTGCCCCTCCTCCTTGCTCGGGCAGGCTTCGCCGTTCGTCGTCCCCGGAGTACTAGCTGCCACCGATCTATGTTTCGGTGTTTGTCTAGTTTGTCCTGATTGTTTGCACCTGTTTCCCATTATGTTATATTGTATTCCCTTTATAAACCCCTGTCTCTCATTGGTTATTGTGTGTGATTGTTTTCCGTTAGGTCGGCAGTGCTGGTTGTATGCGTTATTTGTTCCTCCCTGTTTGGAGTTTTGTTTTTGTACTTTCTTTACTGTGTTAAGTAAAGTACGTTCTGCCAGTAGTTCGGTGTCCTGCGCTTGACTTCGTTTCCCGCATACACGTCACCTTGACAGCAGGACAGGAAAATGGTCCAATTCCAATGTAAATTATGTCTGAGTGGTGGAATGTGCCCCTGGTTTGTTTAATATAGGGAATTTGAAATGATTTACTTAAGTATATTTTAGCAACTACATTTACTTTTGATACTTAAGTATATTTAAAACAAAATACTTTTAGACTTTTACCCAAGTAGTATTTTACTGGGTGACTTTCACTTTTACTTGAGTAATTTTCTATTAAGGTATCTTTACTTTTACTCAAGTATGACAATAAGGTACTTTTTCCAATACTGGCCAATATACATCTAGTAGAGTTATTTTGGTTGTGAAGTGCATTAGCAAAAAGTTTTGTCCTTTCTTTAGAACTAAATGCAATTTACCGCTCTGCTGTCTATTATGTCACCCTGTCACAGGCCCTCCCAGTCAACACCACCTCATAAGATTGCCTGCTGCTGTTGTTCGAGAGATGTCCAGTTTGCAGCAGAACATGCAGCAAAGGCAAAACCAGCAAGGGGGCCCTCATCAGCATCATGTAGACATGCCCTCGCTGTGAGCATTCCTATGAATGGAACAGTCATGTTGGCAAGTGTCTGGCCAGCAACCTTCACCTTTCAAAGGCTCATAATTTGTACAAATGCAGAAGGTAACCCATTTCATTACTTTGATACATTTCATAACCCAATTGTGAAACATAATTTGTTGCTTATTTTCTACTTCTTAGATGCATATAATGTCCAGGGCATAACCTAGTCTGGTGGAACCAGCCTGATCGCTGTGTTCACCATTCTATTTCACATCACATTATATTTACATTTACATTTGAGTCATTATATGATATCTGAAGTGAAATAGAAAGGTGAAAGCAGCAATCAGGTTGGTTCAATCAGGCTAATCCTAACCACCATTGATAATGTAAGGTAATGTAAGAGTGTGTGTGTGTGTGTGTCCGACCAGTATCTTTGATGAGGGGCAAGGAGCTGATCAACTCTGCTATGCTCATCAATGGGGCTCTGGCAAAGACCTCACCTCCAGCCTCACTTCTTGCCTGCTCACCAATGGTCGTCGATGGGGAGAACAGAATTAAGTAGGTTTAGTTTGACCTGTTCAAACTTCAACATAGTACATGTTTGTGTGTCAGATATCACCTATCCCTAACTGCCATTGGTAATAGAACAGTGACTGTGTGTATGTGTTCACAGATGCATGAGATGCAGAGAGTCCTGGCACGCAACACATCCACAATGAGATGATTACTAATAATACAGTACAGCACAAATGTCCAGTAATAGCAACACCCTTTTCATTCCATGTGTCACTGATCAACTCTGCCTCAACTCTGCCTATTTCTGCAGATGGACTGGAGCTTTTGCCAGATGGCAGCCTCAGTCATTTGATGGGTGAGACCATAATTGGGTAGGTTTTATCTGACCTGTTCAAACTTCATCATAGCACCTGTGTGTGTGTCAGATATTACCTAGCCTAAATGCCATTGGTAATAGAACAGTGACTATGTGTGTATGTGTTCACAGAAACATGTATGGAGCCAGTACATGGAGATTTGCGAGATGATGTGATGAAGTCCAGACTGACAAACTGGCTTGATACTGATGTCTCTGAATGGAGAGAGACCTGGCACTCGGCATAAATATTTTACTAGACACAACTTTAACTTGTATTCTTTCTTTATTATTGAATTGAATGGTATCAGTCAATGGGAGAAACCCTGTGTATTCTGCACCAGGATCAGGGAACTCCTGTTGTATATGGGACACCACACAGGAAGGTATGACTATTTTACATGTTTGCCAAGGTAGCTACATTACCACCAGACAAAATGCCAATAGGCACAGTATCTGTATCAGCTGGGAGTTACAATGAAAGATGATTGGTGCACATTGTTATATTAGCTGAACCCTGCTTCTATGGTATTATGTAAAGGGTTGGTTATTCTACATGGACCTGTTACTACATTTTAAAGTTATCAAAACAGTTTAGCATTTCTACATAAATTAAGCAATTGCATTATTCTCATGTTACTCTGTAGGCTACTGACCTAATCAAAGCTTCCTCCAGCATCTCATCATACATCTATCTGCCTGTAGTTATTGAACTCAATCTGCAGGTTTGTTTTTTGTGATTGAGTGGGGTGAAACAGCTCGGGGAAAGGTTCTGACAGATGGTGTGTCTTGGTGGTGGCAAGGACACACCCAAAAAACACCCACATCAAACCACACCCCCAAGCCAACTGACGTTTGGCTTCTGTCATGGCCGCCAGCATTTCTTGAGGAGCAAGCCAAAAAACGAGGCCAAATCAACGGGTGCAGTTCCCCTTTAAACGGTAGAGACACCATCCAAACGCATTTGTTCAACAGGTCAATTTGGCCACCAGAGCAGATTGTTAAATAAAATAAAATAAAATAAAATGTTATTTGCCACATGCGCCGAATACAACAGGTGTAGACCTTACAGTGAAATGCTTACTTACAAGCCCTTAACCAACAATGCAGTTTTTAATTTTTTAAGTAAAAAATTGATAGGTAAAAAAAAAAAAAAAAAGCTAATAATTCAAGAGCAGCAGTAAAATAAAATAACAGTAGGGAGGCTATATACAGGGGGTACCGGTACAGAGTCAATGTGCGGGGGCACCGGTTAGTCGACTGCTTGCTTTAATTTGTTACCCACGGTCTAAGTGGAATGTGCCAATATATTTTCGCATGATGCTTCCTTGACTAGGCTACTGACCTCATACAACATTCTGAAGGGTTTTCGCATATATAACCAAATTACATGGTTTTTGTTCATCCATTTAACACACACCCATGTACTTCGACTGAAATAAAACATGTAACTTTGTATTCAGACATCATAAAAGTCAAAGGCGATGACTCTTGTGATGTTGTCAAATAGCAGTAATTTTGAAGAAGGCTGAAGAAAGTCGTAGGCCTATCTCCTTCATTTTTAAGGTGATGAATGCACTTTCCTTTTCCACACAGTACCACAATTAATGTAAGTCCACATTTCAAAGGGAAAATTTGACCGCACGGGGGATAGTTGGCTGAGAAGGAATTTGTTATCGGATATATAATGATATGCTTAGCTCGCCGTCTTCAGTACCGTGGTTAATTTGGCCAGGTTGGCCTATGAGAAAAGCTAGCAGCTTGCCATTTTAGACCAATGGTTTAAACCATGGTCTAAGCAAAAGTTCGGTCCCAAACACACAACCTAACCTAAACAAAAACATACAACACACATGCATACATGTTTTGTAGATACAATCCACATGTGGTTATAAATTCAGCCTATTCCATTCGATTCATTATTCAACATTGCTGCAAATCGTTAATGTATTTCCCTATCTGGGGACACAGTGTTAGGATGGTGTGTGTGTCTGTGTTCAGGGGAGTACCAGTGTGGGAGGTGGGACTAGGTTACAGGGCTATGACCTTCTATAAGCAGGGTATGACCCTCTCTGCATATCTCTTTACAGGGTTACCCCCACCTGCTCACTAACACCCTATATCTCTCCATGTAAGCACAAACCACAGGGTACATTTAGCATATTATTTTACGTGCCACACATGTCTAGGGCCCTAACGCACCTAAACAAGAGACATACCTATGTAAGAATGCTGTTCATCGACTACAGCTCAGCCTTCAACACCATAGTGCCCTCCAAGCTCATCACTAAGCTCAGGGCCCTGGGTCTGAACCCCTCCTTGTGCAACTGGGTCCTGGACTTCCTGACGGGCCGACCCCAAGTGGTGAAGGTAGACAACAACACCTCCGCCACGCTGATCCTCAACATGGGGGCCCCGCAGGGGTGCGTGCTCAGCCTCCTCCTGTACTCCCTGTTCACCCATGACTGTGTGGCCACGCACATCTCCAACTCAATCATCAAGTTTAATGACAACACAATAGTGGTAGGCCTGATTACCAACAACGATGAGACAGCCTACAGGGAGGAGGTGAGAGCCCTGGCAGAGTGGTGCCTGGAAAATTACCTCTCCCTCAACTACAGGAGACAGCAGAGAGAGCACGCCCACATCCACATCGACGGGGCCGCAGTGGAGAGGGGTCAAAAGCTTTACGTTCCTCGGCATGCACATCACTGACAATCTGAAATGGTCCCTTCACACAGACAGCGGGATGAAGGAAATGAAGGAGCTGGAGATAGAAGCTGTTTCTATCTCCAGCTCCTTTAGGAGGCTGAAGAAATATGGCTTGGCCCGTAAGACCCTCACAAACTTCTACAGATGCACCATTGAGAGCAAGCATCCTGTCTGGCTGTATCACCGCCTGGTACGGCAATTGCACTGCAGGGCTCTTCAGAGCGTGGTGCGGTCAGGCCAACGCATCACTAGGGACACACTGCCTGCCTTCCAGGACATCTACAGCACCCGGTGTCACAGGAAGTCCAAAATGCTCATCAAGGACTTCAGCCACCTGAGCCACAGCCTGTTCACCCCACTTCCATCTAGAAGGCGGAGACAGTATAGGTGCATAAATCTGGGACTGAAAGACTGAGAAACAGCTTCTATCTCCAGGCCATCAGACTGTTAAACAGTCACCACTAGCCGGCCTCCACCCAGTACCCTGCCCTGAACCTTAGTCACTGTTCTAGCTGGCTACCACCCGGTACTCTACCCTGATGGCTCATCCCATATAACTACTGCTGTACACACCTTTTCTATTCATATACTGTCCATACTGTCTTTACACACCATTATATATATACAGTGGGGGAAAAAAGTATTTAGTCAGCCACCAATTGTTCAAGTTCTCCCACTTAAAAAGATGAGAGAGGCCTGTAATTTTCATCATAGGTACACGTCAACTATGACAGACAAATTGAGAGAAAAAAATCCAGAAAATCACATTGTAGGATTTTTTATGAATTTATTTGCAAATTATGGTGGAAAATAAGTATTTGGTCACCTACAAACAAGCAATATTTCTGGCTCTTACAGACCTCTAACTTCTTCTTTAAGAGGCTCCTCTGTCCTCCACTCGTTACCTGTATTAATGGCACCTGTTTGAACTTGTTATCAGTATAAAAGACACCTGTCCACAACCTCAAACAGTCACACTCCAAACTCCACTATGGCCAAGACCAAAGAGCTGTCAAAGGACACCAGAAACAAAATTGTAGACCTGCACCAGGCTGGGAAGACTGAATCTGCAATAGGTAGGCAGCTTGGTTTGAAGAAATCAACTGTGGGAGCAATTATTAGGAAATGTAAGACATTCAAGACCACTGATAATCTCCCTCGATCTGGGGCTCCACGCAAGATCTCACCCTGTGGGGTCAAAATGATCACAAGAACGGTGAGCAAAAATCCCAGAACCACACAGGGGGACCTAGTGAATGACCTGCAGAGAGCTGGGACCAAAGTAACAAAGCCTACCATCAGTAACACACTACGCCGCCAGGGACTCAAATCCTGCAGTGCAAGACGTGTCCCCCTGCTTAAGCCAGTACATGTCCAGGCCCGTCTGAAGTTTGCTAGAGTGCATTTGGATGATCCAGAAGAGGATTGGGAGAATGTCATATGGTCAGATGAAACCAAAATAGAACTTTTTGGTAAAAACTCAACTCATCGTGTTTGGAGGACAAAGAATGCTGAGTTGCATCCAAAGAACACCATACCTACTGTGAAGCATGGGGGTGGAAACATCATGCTTTGGGGCTGTTTTTCTGCAAAGGGACCAGGACGACAGATCCGTGTAAAGGAAAGAATGAATGGGGCCATGTATCGTGAGATTTTGAGTGAAAACCTCCTTCCATCAGCAAGGGCATTGAAGATGAAACGTGGCTGGGTCTTTCAGCATGACAATGATCCCAAACACACCGCCCGGGCAATGAAGGAGTGGCTTCGTAAGAAGCATTTCAAGGTCCTGGAGTGGCCTAGCCAGTCTCCAGATCTCAACCCCATAGAAAATCTTTGGAGGGAGTTGAAAGTCCGTGTTGCCCAGCGACAGCCCCAAAACATCACTGCTCTAGAGGAGATCTGCATGGAGGAATGGGCCAAAATACCAGCAACAGTGTGTGAAAACCTTGTGAAGACTTACAGAAAACGTTTGACCTGTGTCATTGCCAACAAAGGGTATATAACAAAGTATTGAGAAACTTTTGTTATTGACCAAATACTTATTTTCCACCATAATTTGCAAATAAATTCATAAAAAATCCTACAATGTGATTTTCTGGATTTTTTTTCTCATTTTGTCTGTCATAGTTAACGTGTACCTATGATGAAAATTACAGGCCTCTCTCATCTTTTTAAGTGGGAGACCTTGCACAATTGGTGGCTGACTAAATACTTTTTTCCCCCACTGTATATATATATTTATATTCCAGTCTCTAACATTGCTTGTTCTGATATTTCTTAATTTATTTGTAAAAAATCTGGATTGTGTGCATTGTGTTTTTTAGATTTTTGATTGCTTGGTATTACTGCACTGTTGGAGCTATAAACACAAGCATTTCGCTGCACCTGTGATAACATCTGCAAATCTGTGTACACGACCAATAAACTTTGATTTGTTTTTGGTAACACTTCATATTATGATGTCCTTATTCCATGTAGTTAGTTTTTCTATAACTACTTTGGTACTGAGAATAAGATTACTCGATGGGATTAATTGGAGAGGAAATTGTTTTTCAAATGACTACTATATTTACTGAGTAGTTACACCATGAAATTAGAATTCCGTGTAGCTTCCTCCTATGGGCAAGTGGGGGGTACTATTTACTGACTTGTTTGTTTCTTGCTGTGTTTCCTATATGTTTTATGTATTTAATGTGTGAGCTGTGCCAAGATTTTCCTCTTTTGGACCATAAACGTGATTCTAATTCTGATGTAAAGAGTGCACTGCTCACAGTCCAGGTGTGGACTCAGGCAAAGAACATTTCATGTTAAAACAACTCAGATCAAATGACTTAGGTCTGATGTTCTTCCATTGATAATGACATGACAGCTAAATAATATATGATGTGGATATACAGCCCTATAGTGACATTGATATGTTGTAATGTTGTAATGTCTACATTCATGTGCTTGTCATGTGGAAGATGATGGAATTCGGAAAGTATTCAGACCCCTTCACTTTGTTGTTACGTTACAGCATTATTCTAAAATTGATTAAATATATTTTTTCCCTCAACAATCTACACACAATACCCCGTAATGACAAAGCGAAAACAGGTTTTTATACATTTTTGCAAATTTATAAAACAGAAATACCTTATTTACATAAGTATTCAGACCCTTTGCTATGAGACTCAAAATTGAGCTCAGGAGAATCCTGTTTCCATTGATCATCCTTGAGATGTTTCTACAACTTGATTGGAGTCCACCTGTGGCCAATTCAATTGATTGGACATGATTTGGAAAGGCACACACCTGTCTATATAAGGTCCCACAGTTGACAGTGCATCAAAGCAAAAACCAAGCCATGAGGTCGAAGGTATTCTCTGTAGAGCTCCGAGACAGGATTGTGTCGAGGCACAGATCTGGGGAAGGGTACCAAAAAATGTGTTCAGCATTGAAGGTCCCCAAGAACACAGTGGCCTCCATTCTTAAA
Organism: Coregonus clupeaformis; assembly: GCF_020615455.1. NCBI lineage: Eukaryota > Metazoa > Chordata > Actinopteri > Salmoniformes > Salmonidae > Coregonus > Coregonus clupeaformis. Next base: position 53,625,287 of record NC_059207.1, read on the forward strand.
TGGAAGAAGTTTGGAACCACCAAGAGTCTTCCTAGAGCTGGCCTCTGGCCAAACTGAGCAATCGGGGGAGAAGGGCCTTGGTCAGGGAGGTGACCAAGAACCTGATGGTCACTCTGACAGAGCTTCAGAGTTCCTCTGTGGAGATGGGAGAACCTTCCAGAAGGACAACAATCACTGCAGCACTCCACCAATCAGGGATTTATCTTAGAGTAGCCAGACAGAAGCTACTCCTCAGTAAGAGGCACATGACAGCCCACTTGGAGTTTGCCAAAAGGCACCTAAAGGACTCTGACCATGAGAAACAAGATTCTCTGGTCTGATGAAACCAAGATTGAACTCTTTGGCCTGAATGCCAAGCATCACGTCTGGAGGAAACCAGGCACTGCTCATCACCTGGCCAATAACATCCCTACGGTGAAGCATGGTGGTGGCAGCATCATGCTGTGGGGATGTTTTTCAGTGGCAGGGACTGGGAGACTAGTCAGGATCAAGTGAAAGATTAACAGAACAAAGTACAGAGAGATCCTTAATGAAAACCTGCTACAGAGCGCCCAGGACCTCAGACTGGGGCAAAGGTTCACCTTCCAACAGGACAATGACCCTAAGCACACAGCCAAGACAACGCAACAGTGGTTTAAGGAGAAGTCTCGGAATTGTCCTTGAGTGGCCCAGCCAGAGCCCGGACTTGAACCTGATCGAGACTTGAAAATAGCTGTGCAGCGACGCTCCTCATCCAACCTGACAGAGCTTGAGAGGATCTGCAGAGAAGAATGGGAGAAACTCCCCAAATACAGGTGTGCCAAGATTGTAGTGCCATACCCAAGAAGACTCGAGGCTGTAATCGCTGCCAAAGGTGCTTCAACAAAGTACTGAGTAAAGGGTCTGAATACTTACACAAATGTGATATTTCCGTTTTAAATTTTGAATACATTTGCTAAAATGTCTAAAAACCTGTTTTCGCTTTGTCATTATGGGGTATTGTGTGTAGATTGATGAGGGGAAAAAACTATTTAATTTAGTTTAGAATAGGACTGTAACGTAACAAAATGTGGGAAAGGTCAAGGGGTCTGAATACTTTCCGAATGCACTGTAAAGTAAAATAGAGAATAGTGTTGAATAAATAAAAATGCCTGAATTCATTCAAAACATGTTTTTAGGTTTTAAGTTCTAATTCTTTGATTTTCAGTTAGATAGTTCTGAATGTATGCTTTGCATCCCTCGCATCTAAATCATTCATTATAAAGCAGAACTTGTTTCAGAATTAAAATATTTTAAAAATATGTAAATATGTATGATAAATATGTGCAATGCCGATACATCTTCTTATATTATTAAATCTAATTCATTTAATTCCTGAATCTAAATAATAAATAATTAAATAGAGTTCTCATAAAATATAAATACATTCAATTTAAAACTGTATCTAAGAAACTTTTGACGTCAATAAAATTACAAACTGTCTTAGATTAAAGTTTCATGTCTCAAACATCTCTCCCTTTCTTTCCCTCAACATAAACAGATAAATACTAGATGTATCACACCACACACACAGACAGACACACACACAGACACACACTAGGGCTGCACAATTAATGGAATTCACATCGAAATCGTAATATTGACATGTGCAATATCCATATGCAGAAGCATGCAATATACATTTTCCATCTCTCTCTCTCTCTCTCTCTCTCTCTCTCTCTCTCTCTCTCTCTCTCTCTCTCTCTCTCTCCTCTTTTGGCTGATTCCCACACACAAAGCCACGCCCCCTGTCAGTCAAGAAGCACAGTTCCTCCTCCTCCCTGTTAGATTCACTCTAAGGTTGCATGCTGTTCTGTTAGGTCTTTTCACAGTCCCCAAATCCAAAACAAATTCAAGAACGCATACAGTATTATATAGAGCCATTAATTCATGTAACTCCGTTCCATTTCAGATTGCTCAAATAAACAGAAAACCTGGCTTCAAAAAAACAGATAAAGCAGCACCTTACGGCACAACGCCTCTTCCCTATTTGACCTAGATGGTTTGTGTCTATGTATTGATATGTAGGCTACGCGTGCCTTTAAAAAAAATGTATGTAGTTCTGTCCTTGACATGTTCTTGTCTATTAATGTTCTGTATTATGTCATGTTTCATGTTTTGTGTGGACCCCAGGAAGAGTAGCTGCTGCTTTTGCAACAGCTAATGGGGATCCTAATAAAATACCCAAAATACCAAGGTCAAATGCAGTCAACAGATTGTTTGCTTCTTAATATTATCATTTTATTTCTATAATTCCAACATTTCACCCAAGTGTTTTGATCTACTGTATATCGCAAGTGAAATCGCAACATTTGGTAAAAAAATTAACAAAAATTGATTTTTTTGCCCATATCGTGCAGCCCTAACACACAGACACACACATGCGTGCAAACACACACACATATCTGTACTCACATACATCTCTCACTCATTATCTCTCTCTCACTCAGAAAAAAACACACACACACTCCACTTACTCTGCTGGTTTCCAGAGTTTGCGTGGCGGAGGCATCAGCTCCCGTTTGTTGAGTGGGGCCACTCCGATGGCCGCCTGCATGATCGTGATGAACTTCTTATACTTCATCTTGACCCTATCCTATCGCTACGACAACAACACTACAATCTGTCACTACAGTCGGTCGCTCTTGCTACGCTTCCTACTGCCTGGTAAACGTCAACAACCGACCATCAGTTCATTCAGTTGTCGTCGTCTTCTTCAAATTCTCCTACAAGCAGCAAACAAGCACAACAACTACCGACTGGTGCTGCTAGTCTTTGACACAACAGAACAACATGCCTGGATCATGTTGTTGAGATTTGTTCATGCATTATTGTTACATAATTTATAGAGCGAGAGAGAGAGGGAGAGGACCTCAGAGCAGAGCATTACACAGAGCAGAGACAGAACAGGGAGTAGGATAATAGTGGCACTAAGCCCTGTGTATTTAATGCTGCAATACTCTAGCGTACCCACTGTAATCTGGAGCAGGATGGAGGCTTAGCCTGACCACTCATGCAGGGTTGTTATCCACACACACACACACAAACACACACACACACACACACAGAAACACTCAAAATGAACAGCATGGCCATTATTCATAGAGAGATGGAATTGAAGGAGCTGAATAATCGGTTGCCTTGTCCTGAGCTGTAGCCCACAACAAAAACTAAAGTAGGCCTAATATTGTTGCTTTTTGGTTTGTTTCATTCAAATGAGACGCGGCATGGGGCCAGCACAGAGTTTAATAAATGAAAGCATTATAGGAGGGCAGATTGCAGGAATGGTTTATGTTTTAAAAGGTATTCTGCACCATAATGTAGATGTCCCAGGGATGTACCGTTAAACAGCAGAGGAAAATATAAGGAGAAAATCCCAGTATGACAAAATTCTATTTGGATCTGGAACTTTATGCTAGAAGAATGTAAATGATATAAATCTACTATTCCACACACACAGTATACACTATGACCTAAAGGTGTGTGTGGTTTAATGTTGCCCTAATCGTGAGCTTTGTGAGAGGATCAGTTAGAGATCACATTGTGGGGATCAGATTGTTTCTCTCTCTGTTACATCACACTACATAATGCTCATCTATCTCCTCTCCAACAGAAAGAGACACCCTCAGTTAGGTGTATGTTAGACCCTCAGCTCATCTCATGGTACAGTGGTGGGTTGGCTTCAATATGGACATCTGGATCTCTATTCATATCAATATCAAATCACATTTTAATTTGTCACATGCGCTGAATACAAAGGGGGAATGGGGGGGGGTACTGAAGAATGCAAAAAGTCTTATGGCTTGGGGGTAGAAGGTGTTAAGAAGCCTTTTGGACCTAGACTTGGCGTTCCGGTACCGCTTGTAGTGCGGTAGCAGAGAAAACAGTCTATGACTAGGGTGGCTGGAGTCTTTGACAATTTTTAGGGCGTTCCTCTGACACCGCCTGGTATAGAGGTTCTGGATGGCAGGAAGCTTGGCCCCAGTGATGTACTGGGCCGTACACACTACCCTCTGTAGTGCATTGCGGTCGGAGGCCGAACAGTTACCATACCAGACAGTGATGCAACCAGTCAGGATGATCTCGATGGTGCAGCTGTATAACTTTTTAAGGATCTGAGGACCCATACCATATCTTTTCAGTCTCCTGAGGAGGAATAGGCTTTGTCGTGCCCTCTTCACGACTGTCTTGGTGTGTTTGGGCCAAGATAGTTTGTTGGTGATGTGGACACCAAGGAACCTGAAGCTCTCACTGAGCAAATGGAAGGTGGCTCTGGCTATATATGTCAGTGCATTCAGAAAGTTTTCAGACCCCTTGACTTTTTCCACATTTTGTTACGTTACAGCCTTAAGCCTAAAATGGATTAAATTGTTTTCCCCCCTCATCAATCTACACACAATACCCCATAATGACAAAGCAAAAACATTTACATAAGTATTCAGACCCTTTACTCAGTACTTTGTCGATCCTTACTAGTCTCCCAGTCCCTGCCGCTGAAAAACATCCCCACCGCATGATGCTACCACCACCATGCTTCACCGTAGGGATGGTATTGGCACGGTGCCTGGTTTCCTCCAGACATGACGCTTGGCATTCAGGCTAAATCTTGGTTTCATCAGACCAGAGAATCTGGTTTCTCATGGTCTGAGAGTCCTTTAGGTGCCTTTTGGCAAACTCCAAGCGGGCTGTCATGTGCCTTTTACTGAGGAGTGGCTTCCGTCAGGCTACTCTAGCCACTCACTCTGGTCCTTCTCCCCCGATTGCTCCGTTTTGCCGGGCGGACAGCTCTAGGAAGAGTCTTGGTGATTTCAAACTTCTTCCATTTAAGAATGATGGAGGCCACTGTGTTCTTGGGGGCCTTCAATGCTGTAAGGCATTTTTTGGTACCCTGCCCCAGAGCGGTGCCTCGACACAATCCTACAGACAATTCCTTCGAACTCATGGCTTGGTTTTGGCTCTGACATGCACTGCCAACTGTGGGACCTTATATAGACAGGTGTGTGCCTTTTCCAAATCATGTCCAATCAATTGAATTTACCACAGGTGGACTCCAATCATGTTGTAGAAACATCTCAAGGATGATCAATGGAAACAGGATGCACCTGAGCTCAATTTCGAGTCGCATAGCAAAGGGTCTGAATACTTATGTAAGTAAGGTATTTCTGTTTTTTATTTGTAATACATTTGCAAAAAATTCTAAAAACCTGTTTTCACTTTTTCATTATGGGGTATTGTGTGTAGATTGATGAGGAATTTTTTAATAAAGCTGTACGGTAACAAAATGTGGAAAAAGGGAAGGGGTCTGAATACTTTCCGAACACACTGGCTAACAATATGTGTCTGAATCCTGGTAAAATATAGATATGATGCCAGGACCTTGTCACGATCGTCATAATAAGCGGACCAAGGCGCAGCGTGATAAGCGTACATTCTTTTAATGAGTACACACACGAACAAAACAATAAACGATACGTGAAGTCCTAGGGTTAAACACAAACCTTACGGATCAAGATCCCACAATTAACTGTGCCAAAACAGGCTGCCTAAGTATGGTTCCCAATCAGAGACAACAAGCAACAGCTGCCTCTGATTGGGAACCAACCTGGCCAACATAGAAATACGTGAACTAGAACAAAACATAGAAAACTATTACATAGAACCTACACACCCTGGCTCAACATAAAAGAGTCCCCAGAGCCAGGGCGTGACAGTACCCCCCCCCAAAGGCGCGGACTGCGACCGCGCCAACCAAAACCAACAGGGGAGGGGCCGGGTGGGCATTCCGCCTCGGAGGCGGATCCGGCTCCGGGCGTGACCACCACTCTCTTTCTACCCCCCCATAGCGCCCCTGGTCTGGTCTGGCCCCGCTGGCCGGAGCTGGACTGGACACCGGTGGCGCGGATTGCTCTGGCTCCGGAGTGGAGCAGCTGACCGGTGCCGGACCAGGCACCGGTGGAACAGGCACGGGACGTGCCGGACTTACGACGTGCACCACTGGCTTGGTGCGGGGAGCAGGAACGGGCCGGACCGGGCTGACGACGCGCACCACTGGCTTGGTGCGGGGAGCAGGAACAGGCCGGACCGGGCTGGCGACGCGCACCACTGGCTTGGTGCGGGGAGCAGGAACGGGCCGGACCGGGCTGATGACGCGCACCACTGGTTTGGTGCGTGGAGCAGGAACAGGCCGGACCGGGCTGGCGACGCGCACCACAGGCTTGGTGCGGGGAACAGGAACAGGCCGGACCGGGCTGGCGACGCGCACCACAGGCTTGGTGCGGGGAACAGGAACAGGCCAGACCGGGCTGGCGACGTGCACCACTGGCTTGGTGCGGGGAGCAGGAACGGGCCGGACCGGGCTGACGACGCGCACCACTGGCTTGGTGCGAGGGGCAGGAACAGGCCGGGCCGGGCTGGCAACGCGCACCACTGGCTTGGTGCGAGGGGCAGGAACAGGCCGGGCCGGACTGGGAACACGCACCACTAACTTAGTGCGGGGAGCAGGAACGGGTTGGGCCGTACTGGGAACACGCACCACTAACTTAGTGCGGGGAGCAGGAACGGGTTGGGCCGGACTGGGAACACGCACCACTAACTTAGTGCGGGGAGCAGGAACGGGTCGGGCCGAACTGGGAAACGCACCACTAACTTAGTGCGGGGAGCAGGAACGGGTTGGGCAGTACTGGGAACACGCACCACTAACTTAGTGCGGGGAGCAGGAACGGGCCTGACCGTACTGGGAACACACACCACTGGCCTTGTGCGGGAATCAGGAACGGGCCAGACCGGACTGGTGACACACACCACTTGCTTGGTGCGAGGAGCGGGACAGTGTTTCCTCATAAACCTCCGCTCCCTCTGCTGCCTACTCAGTTCCTCTCGCCGTGCCTCCACACTCTCCTCCCTCCTGACCAATGGCCCCCGTAACCTGGTGGCCTCCTCTCCTAGTCCACAAACTCGCCCTGTAGCTGCCTCCAGCAGCCCTGTCGTCCATGCCGTGTGCCCCCCCAAAAAAAATTATTGGGGTTGACTCTCGCCTGTCCGACGACGGCCCGGTTGGCGCCGCTTCTCCTCTCCTGCCTGGGCATCCTCCCTCATCGCCCTCCGGTAGCGGACGGCCTCCTCCTCGGTGATCTTCCCCCAACCGAGGAGGACATCCACTAGCGTTACCTCCGGCGTTTGCTCCTGGACACGCTGCTTGGTCCTTATTTGGTGGGATCTTCTGTCACGATCGTCATAATAAGCGGACCAAGGCGCAGCGTGATAAGCGTACATTCTTTTAATGAGTACACACACGAACAAAACAATAAACGATACGTGAAGTCCTAGGGTTAAACACAAACCTTACGGATCAAGATCCCACAATTAACTGTGCCAAAACAGGCTGCCTAAGTATGGTTCCCAATCAGAGACAACAAGCAACAGCTGCCTCTGATTGGGAACCACCCTGGCCAACATAGAAATACGTGAACTAGAACAAAACATAGAAAACTATAACATAGAACCTACACACCCTGGCTCAACATAAAATAGTCCCCAGAGCCAGGGCGTGACAGACCTAAAGGGTTCAAATAAGCCCATGGGTTCACTATGGAGCCCTCTAGTCATATCAGTGTCTATATCACCAAGCAGATGTCCCTGGCTAATGTGTCTGTAGCACAGGAGGCTGCTGAAGGGAGGATAGCTCATAAAAATGGCTGGAATGGAGTGAATGGAATGGTATTAAACACATGGAAATGATGTGATTGATGTGTTCAATACCATTCCACATTTATTCCGTTCCAGCCATTACTATAAGCCCATCCTCCTCAATTAAGGTTCCACCAACCTCCTGTGGTCTGTGATGATATGGAAATTATACCAGGATCAAAAGGGTTAAAATAAGCCCAGATACAAATCCTGTCATGTTCTGATAAAATCTGTAACTCACTCTGTAATGCCCCATGTACTAACTGAGGCACCAAAGGCTTTAGTTATGTTACATTCAACCCTACACTGGCTACACTACACTGGATATACAGCACAGGAGGCTGCTGAAGGGAGGACGGCTCATAATAATGGCTGGAATGGAGTGGAAACATGGAAACCATGTGTTTGATGTGTTCAATATCATTCCATTAACATTTTTAAATTTCTTTTTGAATAACTAAAATATAGTCATTGCATAAATATTCAGCCCCTTTCTTTAGGCAAGCCTAAATTAGTTCAGGAGTACAATTTGGCTTAACAAATCACATATAAAGTTACATCGACTCACTGTGTGAAATAATAGGGGTTGACATGATTTTTAAACAACTAACCCTTCCTCTGTCCCCCATACATACAACATCTGTAAGGTCCCTCAGTCAAGTACTGAATTTCAATCACAGATTAAACTAGAAAGACCAGGGAGCTTTTCAAAAGCCTCATAAAAAAGAGCAGTGATTGGTAGATGGGTAACAATAACAAATCAGACATTGAATATCTCTTTAAGCGTCATCTAGTTAACAATTATGCTGTGCATTATGTATTAAACCACCCAGACACCTCAAAGATACAGTCATCCTTCTGAACTGAGCTGCAGGACAGGAATTAAGCTGCTCAGGGATGTTACCATGAGGCCATTGGTGATTTTAAAACAGCTACAGAGTTCAATGGCTGTGATGGGAGAGAACTGAGGATGGATCAACAATATTTTAGTGACTCCACAAATATACAAAAACATGCATCTTGTACAAGTCACTAAAGTAATACTGCAAAAAAAAAAAAGGCAAAGGAATTTCTTTTTGGCCTAAATGCAAAGCCCTATGTTTTTGGCAAATCCAACACAACACATCACTGAGTAACTGCCTCCTTATTTTCAGCATGGTGGTGGCTGCATGATGGTATGTGTATGCTTGACATCGACAAATACAGGGGAGTTTTTCAGGATAAAAAGAAATGGGATAGGGCTAAGCACAGGCAAAATCTTAGAGCAAACCCTGCTTCAGTCTGCTTTACACCAGACACTGGGAGAGGAATTCACCTTTCAGCAGGACAATAACCTACAACACAAGACCAAATCTACACTGGAGTTGCTTACCAAGAAGACAGTGAATGTTCCTGAGTGGCCAAGTTACAGTTTTGACTTATATCTGCTTGAAATACTATGGCAAGACTGTCTAGCCATGATCACCAACATCTTAATAGAGCTTAAAGAATAAATAAAAATAATAATAATAGCCAAATATTTCACAATCCAGGTGTGCAAAGCTCTTAGAGACTTACCCAAGAAAACTCTCAGCTGTAATTGTTGCCAAAGGTGTTTATAACATGTATGGACTCAGGGAGCAACAACTATATTTGATTTATGTTATTTTTATTCATAAAAAAACTATATATATATATATATATATATATATATATATATATATATATATATATATATTGTGTAGATTGTTGACAAACAAATGATAAATCCATTTTAATCCCATGTTGTAACAATAAAATGTGAAGAACTCCAAGGGGTCTGAATACTTTTTAAGGCACCGTATTGTCTGATAATGTTTATCCCTTCACTGCGACAGGATGGAATAACCCAACTTTATGTCTTGCACTCCGATCATATTGGAGTACAAGGAAAAGTGATCCTACTCCCTGGCCTATAAGCTAAATGTGTAATGTAAAGTGAATGAAAAGTTATGCATAACAGAATAAATATACGTTTCCATTCCTAAATTGTACATGTCATGTATACTCAAGAACAGACAACAATCCCATCTATGTATTCTTCTGACTGACCAGGTCCCACTCCCCCTGGCACTCAAATGTATTTGATAAAGCCCATCAGCAGTTTCACAAAGTGCTTTACTCACAGAAACCCAGCCTAAACCCCCAAAGAGCAAGTAATGCAGAGGCAGAAGCACCGTGGCTAGGAAAAACTCCCTAGAATGCAGGAACCTAGGAAGAAACCTAGGGAGGAACCTGGCACCGAGGGGTGGCCAGTCCTCTTCCGGCTTTACTGAAAACCATCTGTGTGTACTCTAGTAGCTAGTCCAACAGTAACCATTTCTCACTCCGTCCACATCGATCCTCCTCTAAATCACATGCAGGAGCTTAAACTGTGAGAGGACGCCGATAGATTGATGAAGGAAAGGTCACTCCAGTGACCACAGGACAGAGAGGGAGAGGTGTGTATGTGTGTGTGGAGAGGAAGGTTGGAGCCTGTAGGAACTCTTACACCCTCTGACCAGGAAGGGGAAGTCCGCATTTTATTACAAGTCAGCAGCCATTTTGAAGAAGGAGGGGGAGAGGGGGGCACGCAGGTGACAACATGCCCAAGATGTCCACATTTTAGAGAAGGTTGTCATGTCATGGGATCTTTTGTCTCTTTATTGAATATGTTTTTATGCATTTTTACTGAGCTGCCCTTCTTGACCAGGTCTCCCTTGGAAAATGGATGTTCTTCTTAACGGGACTTCCTGGTTAAATAAAGGTTGAATCAAATACAAAATTGTCATTTGGTTTTCTATCATGACATTAGAGATGCCTGGGTGGTATAAGGTATTTTTAACCCTCGGAGAAGGTGGGAGCGACTGGTTAAAAAAATTCTAATGAGATTTTGAAGTGTTGAGTCTTGCAGAGATTTGCATAGATACAGTAATTCTGAGAGAGGAGGCAGAAGGACCTTCTTTCAATGTCAAGGGTTTTGTGTGAGTAAAGCCTGGTGTAAATTACCATCATGTTCCTCTACATTCATTTACCAACAGTCATTATACAGAATGGTCGTAAAGAATAAATATGTGTATTAGGATGCAGGGACACTGTCGCAGTGTATGTCTGGAATATTATTTCTGATCTGAGTCATAGAAGCCCTTTAGAGAGTGTCCATTCAGACGTACGATCAGAGTACAATAGAAAACAAACTTGATTATACTTTGAAGAGGAGTCTTTACTGCAGTATACACTGATGGGAATAGTTGAGCAGGCTAGTGCATATCCTGAATAATAGAGTCTGTGCCCCTCAACTCAAACAATCAAGAGCCAGATGCTCCATGAAATTACCACAGTGACAAGGAATGGTAGGTGAGGTGGTCATACCGGGTCCACACAGACTGAGTTCTTCACAGAATAAAGTAAACATCATTAAGACATCATTAACAGGCTACAGACACACTGAAAACAAAAGGCTTCCAGGATTAGAGAGAGAAGAGAGAGAAAGGAGAGAGCGAAAGAAAGGAGAGAATATTTTTTCAAGAAATGCCATAAAGCTGGGAATTATTCTGGGTGAGGGAGAAACCACCAATAGTACTGTCAGATATGTATATAAGATGTAAATGAGAACTTGTTCTCAACTGGCTTACCTGGTTAAATAAAGGTTAAATTAAAAAAATAAAAATAAAAATATGATTGCCATAGCCAGAGGGACATTCCATGAACATTAATTCCCTTTAGTACCTACATTGTATATAACTTACAAGTAATACATATTGTAACCTGGATTCACCTGGTCAGTCTATGTCATGGAAAGAGTAGGTGTTCTTAATGTTTTGTATACTCAATGTATGTACTATTATTATTACTTGTTACGGATACAGGTATCCTGTATGTTTATTTGTTTTTCCTCTCCTTCTGCCCTAATCACAGGTGTCCCTTGTTTTCCTGATTGGTGGTTGTTGGCGTGTTCCACCTGTCCGACATCCGCAGGGGCGGTGTGTTCATTAGGGCGATACGGGCGACGCACTGCCAAACGGGAAAAGGAAGGGATTTTTTTTCTAATCAATTATATCACGGCAACAGTAGTTATCAGTGTTCTAATCTAGACGTCTGATCTGCCACTAAATGTCCAATCAGGCTAAAGTCGTGCTTCAAATGGCCCCGCCCCTTTTGGGGCGATTTCAGTCAGGTTGAAAATCGCCCAGAAGTGTCTCATAGCCTCTCATGTAAAATCTATTTTTTTCAAATATCAGAGCTTTCAATACAATCTCTATGGGTTTCTGAGGGCTTGCACTTACGCACTTTCGTCATACGTAACATAACCATGAACGTAACTAAGAAAAGAGCGGGTAGCAGCGTCAATCAATTCACGTACTACTATCAAGATGGCTAGCGTTCAGTGCAACTCGATTGTCTCTTTGAAAGAAGTTCACATCAAAGACCATTCAAAACGAGCTACTGGAGTGTATGCTAGCGGTCATGAGGGAACATATTGTGGAGGAGGTGAAGTCGGCGAACTTCGTAGCTATCCAAGCTGACGAGACCACGGACGTTTCTACACAGACACAGCTGGTGCTTGTGCTGAGGTACATAGATAGCAACCACAAAGTGCAGGAGCGCTTTTTTGAGTTCCTTCCCATCTCGGAATCAACCTCAGTCTCAATCGCCAGTGTGCTTTTGGAGAGACTGAACGGTCTTTTTGCAGACGACGAGAAAGTCAAACTGTGGTGCACTGGCACTGTACCAGGTTCTCATGAGCTACAACCTCCAGGAGACGTTCTCTGAGACTGTGACTCTGTTGAACATCCTCATAACTACTCCCATGACAACAGCTGAAGCTGAGAGATGTTTCTCAACTTTGACACGAGTTAAGACATTACTGCGAAATTCAATGGGCCAGGAACGTCTGAATGCACTGGCCATGCTTTCCATGGAGAGGGAACTAGTCCTCAGCATGCCTGATTTCAATGAGAAAGTCATTGACCGCTTTGCTGCATTGAAAGAGGGAAGAGAACAGTTTCAGTACAAGTAATGTAGCCTCTCTCTCTCTTTGTCCCTCCCTGTCTGTCTCTTTAACACACACACGCCCAAATCAGTTCACAGTTGATGTTGTTTAAAATAGTTATTTTTCATTTTAAAAAAAGTAAAAAAAATAAATAAATCTGTTCATGTTCATTTTTACAAATCTATACAATTGGCCAGAATATGGTTGTTCATATTTACAAATCTATACAATTGGCCAGAATATGGTTGTTCATTTTTACAAAGCCATACAGATAGCTGTGTTTACCTTTTCTATAAATTATTTTCAAATTCTGTTTTCAGGCAAAATGTCTATCACTGTTCATTTTCACAAATCTATACAAGAGGGCAGAATATGGAAGTCTATAAAAAATTCTTATTACCAATAACTTGCATCAATGTTTTCAGTAGCCTCTATCAAAAGCTCCTGCTTGCTTGTTGTGAATTATGCTCAGGTGCACATATTTCCAATTCAACCATGAGGCAAAAAATGTGGTAAAAGCTCTTGTTGATCCTGCAATCTGAACAAATACCAAGATGCTGTATTTTCAGCTGATATTGTCACGAGTTACAAAGCCAGAACCCAGAAGCAGACCAGGACAAGGTAAGTTGAAACGAAGGTGAGTGTTTATTTACAAATTCAAGAGTGATGCTGAATAATCCAGGGAACAGAGCGGGCGGCGTTGATTAGTTGTTGGGGGTGCAGTGGTTGATCCCGTCATGGCTCGGCAGCCGCCGACCACCAGGCAGAGGTTGGATGAAGGCTCCGGACGAGTGACTGCAGATGGAACAAAACGGAGGTAAGTAAACAACAAACCAACAAGGTGCAAAAACAACAAAACTACCGCTAGAGGCTCTAAGACTGATACTCTGGTAAACCTACTGTTCATGGCTAACGATCCGGCAGGGAATGGATGTTAGGCCAGAGCCTAAGAAGGGTGATGATCAGGACCAGGTGTGCAGATTGCTGATGGGATGCAGGTGCGGAAATCAAGAGAGCTCCCCGGAGCGTTCCAGAACCCTCGGGAAACTGGAGATCACGAACAGAAAAACTAGTCCACAGACAGGACCCGACTCAGACTGCCAGGATCGTTACAGTACCCCCCCTCCGACGAACGCCACCGGGCGGACTCCCCGGAGCGCCAGGATGGAGGCGGTAGAAGTCACGGATGAGGTCAGCATCTAGGATCTGTCGCCGCGGAATCCAACTCCTCTCTTCCGGACCATACCCCTCCCAGTCCACGAGATACTGGAAACCCCGGCCCCGCCGTCTGGAATCCATAATGCGTCGCACCGTGTAGGCAGGACCACCTCCGATCATCCGAGGAGGAGGAGGAGGAGGAGGCAACAGAGGACTGAGGAAAACAGGCTTGAGGCAGGAGACATGAAAGGTGGGATGGACTCTGAGCGTCCTCGGGAGTTTGAGTCGAACTGCCACCGGATTGATCACCTTCTCCACCACAAACGGACCAATGAACTTCGGTAACAACTTCCTAGACTCAGTCCGTAAAGGAAGATCCCGTGTGGCCAACCAGACCCTATCTCCGATGGTATAGGTGGGAGCGGGGATCCGGCGACGATTCGCCTGGAGCTGATACCGGTCCGAAACTCTAAGGAGTGCCTTTCTGGCCCGATGCCAGGTCCGGTGGCAACGACGAATATGGGCCTGAACAGAAGGCACTGAGAGCTCCTTCTCCTGAGAAGGGAACAAGGGAGGTTGGTAGCCATACAGGCACTGGAAGGGAGACATCCCAGTGGCAGATGTAGGGAGAGTATTGTGGGCATACTCAACCCAAGGCAACTGAGAGACCCAGGAGGTGGGGTTGGAAGAGGCCAGGCAGCGTAGCGTGGATTCCATCTTCTGGTTGGCTCTCTCCGCCTGACCATTAGATTGGGGGTGAAAACCAGATGTGAGACTGACTGTAGCTCCAATGGCCAAACAGAAGGACTTCCAGACAGCAGAGGTAAACTGAGGGCCACGGTCGGAAACGATATCACTGGGCAACCCGTGGACCCTGAAAACCTCCCTAACCAGGATCTCGGACGTCTCCGAGGCAGAGGGAAGCTTGGCAATTGGCACAAAGTGGGCGAACTTGCTGAATCTGTCCACGATAGTCAGAACGACCGTGTTCCCCTCAGAAGCGGGCAACCCAGTGACAAAGTCCAGGGCCAGATGCGACCATGGTCGCCGGGGAATAGGAAGGGGGTGAAGTAGTCCAGAGCTGGGCCGATTGGTACCCTTATTCTGCGCACACACTGGACAGGCAGCAACATAACCCCGAGTATCCTCGGCCATGGCAGGCCACCAAAAACGTCTGCGAAGAAACGCCATCGTCCGAGCCACGCCAGGGTGACAAGCCATCTTGCTGGCGTGGGACCATTTGAGGACCGCAGGGACGAACCGACTCAGGCACAAACAACCGACCGGGTGGACCGTTACCGGGACCGGGCTGCGTCCGAAGAGCCGCCATCACCTCCTCCTCAATCTTCCACCTAACAGCTCCCACGACGCAGTTCCGGGGGAGAATTGTCTCGGTCTTGGACCCACTCTCCTCCGTCTTGGAGAACATCCGAGACAAGGCGTCCGCCTTGCCATTCTTAGATCCAGGTCGGAACGTCAGGGAAAAATTGAATCGTCCGAAAAACAACGACCACCTGGCCTGACGGGAGTTGAGACGTCTAGCCGATTGCACGTAAGCAAGATTCTTGTGGTCAGTCCAGACAATAAACGGTTGCTCCGCCCCCTCCAACCAGTGGCGCCACTCCTCCAAGGCAAGTTTCACCGCGAGAAGCTCCCGGTTACCCACATCGTAATTCCTCTCCGCAGGCGAAAGGCGACGAGAGTAGTAGGCGCAGGGATGGAGTTTACTGTCCGTGGAGCATCGCTGCGACAGGATGGCGCCAACTCCCACATCAGACGCGTCCACTTCAACGACGAACTGACGGGCCGTGTCCGGTTGAGAGAGAATCGGTGCGTTGGTGAATCGCCTCTTCAAATCCAGAAACGCTCGATCCGCCTCCGGATTCCACTTGAAGCTCCTGATACTGGAAGTCAAGGCAGTTAACGGAGCGGCCACACGGCTGTAATCCCGGATGAATCTGCGGTAGAAATTCGCAAACCCCAAAAATCTCTGGAGCTGCAATCTCGTACCGGGCTGGGCCCATTCCAGAACCGCTCTAACCTTCTCCTGGTCCATCCTAATCTCTCCCCTGGAGATGATGTACCCGAGAAAGGATGTCGTGTGGGCGTGAAACTCGCACTTCTCGGCCTTCACGAACAGGCGATTCTCCAACAATCGCTGCAGAACCTGCCGGACATGCTGGACGTGGTCGGAAGGTTCCTTCGAGAAGATCAGAATGTCATCCAGGTAAACAAACACAAAGAGACCGATCATATCTCTCAGGACGTCGTTCACCATACTCTGGAATACCGCTGGAGCATTGGTCAGTCCAAACGGCATCACCTGATACTCGAAGTGACCCATCGGTGTATTGAAACCCGTCAACCACTCGTCTCCCTCTCTGATCCGGACCATGTGATACGCATTGCGTAGGTCTAGCTTGGTGAACACCGTAGCACCCTGTAAGGAGTCGAAGGCAGAACTCATCAAGGGCAGGGGATACTTGTTCTTGACCGTGATGTCATTCAACCCCCGATAATCAATACACGGTCGAAGAGAGCCATCCTTCTTAAACACAAAGAAGAATCCTGCCCCCAGGGGTGATGACGAGGGACGAACGAGACCCGCAGCTAGGGACTCCTTGATGTAGGTCTCCAAAGCCTCACGTTCAGGGCGGGAGATACTGTATAACCTTCCCTTGGGGTAGACAGCTCCAGGGAACAGGTTGATGGCACAATCATATGGTCGGTGGGGAGGGAGTGACAGAGCCTTCTGCTTACTGAACACTTCCCCCAAATCGTGATATGTCTCGGGAACCAGGGACAAATCTGGGGGGTTTAGCCTCAATCACCTGACTGGGAACCGAATGGGGACAGGCAGTCTTGAGACAGTTAGCATGACAATCAAGGCTCCAACTCGTTACCTTGCCCGTCACCCAATCGAACGTGGGATTGTGTTCCTTCAGCCAGGGGTATCCAAGGACCAGAGGAACATGGGAAGACGGCAGAATGAAGAATGAAATCATCTCCGAATGATTCCCCCGACAACAGCATCTTAACCGGTTCAGTCCTCATCGTGATACGTGCCAGACTACTGCCGTTCAGAGTGGTCGCTTCAATGGCTTCCGGCAATTGCTCCTTGGAAAGCCCCAGCTGTTCCACCAACTCGGCATCAAGAAAGCTTCCATCGGCACCTGAATCGATAAAAGCGTTAATCGCTAAGCTCTGATTCCTGTTCACAAGGGTAGCCGGGAAACGGGGTCTGACAGAGGTACTGAGAGGTTGAAACTGGCTCGCTAAAAGTCCTCCCAACTTTAGCGAGCCGGGCAGTTTGACGACCGCCGGGAACAAGTGGAGATGTAATGTCCCGAGCTACCACAGTAGAGGCAGCAGTTGGTCTTACGTCTATGTTGACGCTCCTCCTTGGTTAACCCGTGCCGCCCCACTTGCATGGGTTCAGAATCGGGAGAGAGGACCTCTCCACTAATCCTTTGTGGTGGAGAATGATCGACGGGTTCTGGTCCACCACCCGACCCGACTGGGAACTGAGAAGCTGATCGACTGGACGGACCCCATTGCTTCTCCCTCCTTCGCTCTCGGACTCGATTATCCACCCGAATAGACAAGGCTACCAAGCTGTCCAGGTCACTAGGCTCGGATAGGAGATCAGCTCATCCTTGAGCTGCTCCGACAGACCCTGGTAAAAGGCCGCTTGCAGAGACTCCTCATTCCACCCACTCTCCACAGCCAACGTCTTGAACTCGATCACGAAGTCGGCCACGCTGCGAGTTCCTTGGTGGAGCGAAAACAGGCGCCTAGCTGCGTCCCTCCCTCGGACGGAATGGTCGAAGAGCTTCCTCATCTCGGCCGTGAACCCCTGGTATGAAGCCATGCAGGGGTCTTGTCGTTCCCAAACGGCTGAAGCCCACTCCAGCGCTCGACCACGCAGCAACTCAATCACAAAGGCTATCCTAGCCTTGTCTGTGGCATAAGAGTAGGGCTGTAGATCGAACACTAACCCACACTGCATAAGGAAAGAACGGCATCTTCCCAGCTCCCCCTCATATTTATCCGGCCGGAACCTTGGGCTCACGGAAGGACACCGCTTCAGACGCGGCAGGCGAGATGGGTGAAACCGGTAGTGGATCCTCCACCGGAAACTTGCGCTGGTTCTGGACCTCCGTCAGACCGGTAGAAAGGTTCCGAACTGCCAACGCGATCTCCTGTAGCTCCGTGCTATGATGGCCCAACATCTTCTCCTGATGGGTAATGGCATGGCGAACAGAGTCCAGGTCCGCTGGGTTCATTACTGGCCGGATCGTTCTGTCACGAGTTACAAAGCCAGAACCCAGAAGCAGACCAGGACAAGGTAAGTTGAAACGAAGGTGAGTGTTTATTTACAAATTCAAGAGTGATGCTGAATAATCCAGGGAACAGAGCGGGCGGCGTTGATTAGTTGTTGGGGGTGCAGTGGTTGATCCCGTCATGGCTCGGCAGCCGCCGACCACCAGGCAGAGGTTGGATGAAGGCTCCGGACGAGTGACTGCAGATGGAACAAAACGGAGGTAAGTAAACAACAAACCAACAAGGTGCAAAAACAACAAAACTACCGCTAGAGGCTCTAAGACTGATACTCTGGTAAACCTACTGTTCATGGCTAACGATCCGGCAGGGAATGGATGTTAGGCCAGAGCCTAAGAAGGGTGATGATCAGGACCAGGTGTGCAGATTGCTGATGGGATGCAGGTGCGGAAATCAAGAGAGCTCCCCGGAGCGTTCCAGAACCCTCGGGAAACTGGAGATCACGAACAGAAAAACTAGTCCACAGACAGGACCCGACTCAGACTGCCGGGATCGTTACAGATATTTCATTTGTTTATGGAAATGCATATTGTTTATGCAGTGTTGAGGAATGTGAAAGAACACCCTTGATTATTTTTACTGTGATAACTTATTTTGCTTTTGTAAGCCAACACTTTTGAGATCAGTCAATAAATGCTTCTGGCATTGACTTATATGCTGCCCCTGTCTTCATGTTGTTGCTGGACATATCTTTTTTAAAATGTGTGTAGGTCACCTAAATCATCAGAAAAATTGCCCCCCCTGAGAATTTTTTCAGGAGCCGCCACTGGACATCCGTTTGGCTGCTGATTGCTGAGGTGGACCAATCAGTGGACATTCCTCTGCATTGCACCACCTGTTTCTGGTTTTTCACTCACATCACATTGTTTTAAAAGCCAGTCAGTTGTGTTTGCTGACAGAGACACTTTTCGTTTGTGAGTATGGATACTGTGGTGTCCTGTTTTTTGTGTACTCACTCATTTGCTGGTTACTCTGTATGGTAACTATGTTGTGTGTTCCTGGGAAAAGGGGGATTTAGCAAGTTGCCCTTGGGCATATATTACCCGTAGAAAGAACATTGTCTAAAAACACTAGTTAGACCTGAGCGGACCACCCACTGTATTTTTGTATGGTTAGCAGTAGCTTAGCGGTTCTTGAGGCAGGCAAGATCAGTTTCGGGGTTTTTGACATTATTGTTTCATTCCTTGGGTCCTGCTCAGCCCTTTTTCCCAAACCTTTACCGTGTGTTCATAATAAACATTATTTTGTGTTTGACGGTAGCTTATGGTTGTCGGTGTATTTTTGTTCTCACTGTTTCCGTGTCACCATTCTAATTTGCATGAGTTATGTTACGGGTCTCTTGTCCATCCACCCTAGACTTTTAAAGCCACGGGGTTCGTAACATTACTACGGAAATAACAGTATTTTATGATCGTCATTGCACTGCATTTACTGAAATGCTGTATCACTACACTGCTTTGGTAATATCTACAAATTGTATTTCATGCAAATAAAGCAATCTTAATTTGAGAGAGAACCAGTCTTGTATCCACTTGCTGCTGTATATCTATCTCCATCTCTCCACTGAACTAATTCATCAGTTCAACAACTTAACAAGCCGTCACTTGTTTTAGTGCAATGTGATATACTGTGTTGCCCTTTACAACAAATTACAGCCAAGCTAGAACCATGAAGACGCTATACATGTACATTTAATTACATCTATGCTAACCAATTAAAAAGCTATTGTAGAACCAGATCCAGTTATTGTTAGGGTGAACAGGCAATAAAGTCAGTAGTGAAAAACAGTCACATTAAGAACTACAAGTAGAGCCCTATAAAATCAGTTGTATTCTTTGCCTGATTCCGTTTTCTTTCTTCGTTTTTATTTTTTTATTTTTTTCAGGTTTACGTTTTTCTCCGTTTTTTCAAGTTTCCGCTCTCAAAATGCCACTTTTTTAAAATAGAAAAACAACAAAATGTTATGTTCTAAGTCGACAGCAATGCTTAAACCACATCAGGAGACCACTTTTGAGGTCTAGGAAAAATCTAAGAAATGTGAGGATTTTGGGTGTAGTTACCCTTTAATTAAACTGTGCACCAGCCAGAGACCATCATTTGGTTAGCAGTGTTTCTGTAGCGCACAGTAGTGGAATGGTATCAAATACATCAAACGCATGGTTTCCAGGTGTTTGATGCCATTCCATTTGCTCTGCTCCGGCCATTATTATGAGCCGTTCTCCCCTCAGCAGCCTCCTGTGGTGTCTCCTCATGTGATTGCAGAGTTTGCAAAACAAATGGCCACTGGATTGATGCAAATAATCATGATATCATTCTGCTAGGTAGGCATAGGCTACTTTGTAGTTAACATTTGTTGAGAAGGTTTTTGGGAAAGCCTTTCCATCTACCAACAGACTGTTATCATTAGCATTATCGCTATCGGCTACACAAATGTGTAGCAAACAACACGCACAGACAGGGGCATTCCTGTGCTGTTTCAGGAAAATATGAATCACTGATTCATTTTGTACATGTCTTATGATTAACGTGGGCAAATTAATGAATTTAGTTGATTGATTTTCGGCTAAGTTCAATTAAAAATATATATATTATTGAATTCCGTTTTAATGTCTTGATTCTGTGTTACCGTCTGTGGTTTCCGCAATGCAGATTTTTTAGGGCACTATACAAGCTCCACACAACATAGCCAACTGAAGTCTTAAAACACCGCTTTAAAACACAGATAATGCCACAACATCCGCTCTTAAGGTGAAAGCATGTTAATCTATTGTTTGTTCGCTTGCTGACGGCGGGTGTGTTTTTGGGACCCCCGCCTTTACCACGTGCCTACCTACTATCCATTCCGGCCGTATAATCTTTTAGCCCGCTCGGTAGAGATGAGCCAATCAGAGAACGTGGACACTTCTGTGAGAGGAGAGCAGAAGTACAGATCAACGAGACGTGAGCTATCTATGCTGGCTAAACATGTTACTTAGCCAGCTAACGTCACTAGCTATTTATTATTATAGCTCATTGAACAAGTTCAGTATCTTGTGCTGTCTTTCGAAAACTTTATTGGCGTTCCATACATTTTCCCACCGAGATGCATAATCCCTGTAGTTTCTATTCTGCCTCTGGAAGAGTGGAGTGACCCATTCTTTCAACGTGGAACTGCCCAGGAAAGAGTCGGGCAAAATACTTGAAATCAGGTATTTCATGTGATTCCACAGAAAAGGTAGGTGACCAAGAAGGAGAGTGATGGAGTGCTGCATCAGATGACCTGGCCTCCACAGTCACCCGACCTCAACCCAAATGAGATGGTTTGGGATGAGTTGGACCGCAGAGTGAAGGAAAAGCAGCCAACAAGTGTTCAGCATATTTTACTTATTTAGCAGACGCTCTTATCCAGAGCGACTTACAGTTAGTGAGTGCATACATTTTCATACTGGTCCCACGTGGGAATCGAACCCACAACCCTGGCGTTGTAAGCGCCATGCTCTACCAACTGAGCTACACGGGACTACTTATGTGGGAACTCCTTCAATACTGTTGGAAAAGCATTCCTCATGAAGCTGGTTGAGAGAATGCCAAGAGTGTGCAAAGCTGTCATCAAGGCAAAGGGTGGCTATTTGAAGAATCTCAAATATAAAATATATTTTGATTTGTTTAACACTTTTTTTGTTACTACATGATTCCATATGTGTTATTTCATAGTTTTGATGTCTTCACTATTATACTACAATGTAGAATTAGCATCTGCTTCACTGTACCACTTCCGTATTGAGCGCAGGGGCGATATGCAGCCCAAAAATCTGAGGGGGAACAAAGTACATGAGGATGTCTGGGGGGGTGGTCTGGAGCGGGGTTATGCCCCCATCCTTAACTTGGAGAATTTTGAATTTTTCCTGCAATCTAGAACCATAATCATTACGCTTAATTCTATGTAAAAAAAAAAAATGTATATTTTTCTGCATATCTAAGCAAACCTCTTGAGCTGTCTGTATCCTTCTGACTGGTGGTTATTTATTTTTAAGAAACTAAATATGCTTCTCTGCATCTCTGCTAAAATCTGTGTAAAAGATTGAAAGGAATGTGAGTCTAATTCAATACATTTAGTACATTCTGAAATGGAATTGACCTCAACCCTGCTGGACAGTTACTGCTGAGTGGTTCAAGGATAGGACACCTACACTGGTCCTATGTGGCTCAGTCGGGAGACCATGGTGCCTACAATGCCAAGGATTGTGGGTTTGATCCCCCCCCCAGGGTCACCCATATGAAAAATGTATGCATGCGTGACTGTAAGTTGCTTTAGATAAAAATGTATTCTAAATAGCATATCATATTGTAATATATTATTACATTGTACAGCAGGGGCAGGCAACCCTCGTCCTGCAGTGCCACAGCATGTTTTTGAGTTAACCGACCTGGAAGACCGGGTGTGTTGAATTAAGGCAATCACTGAACTGATCAATTAGCTCAGTTGGTCAGGTGTGTTACCTGCGACTCTCCAGGAAGTGAGGTTGCCTACCCCTGCTGTACAGTCTACAGAAGAAACATTACGCTGTTCTGTAATAAATAGCGGAAGAACATGTTATTTAATTAGATTTTTATAACATATTACGGTGGCATATTGCTGCCACCCAGATGTTATTTTATTTTATATCATTATTACGAGATAAGGTCACGTTATTATGAAAAAATTAAATAACACGTTATTACAAAATAATCCATTATCTCGTTATTATGAGAAAGATATTATAACGAGAAAGATGTTGTTTTTATGAAATAATAATGCAGTTGCAGATTATTATGAGAAATAGCCTTTATTATGATGAAACATTAGCATAGGCTACTTGGCAAGCTTGGCTACCTCTCATGCACAGTTTGACATTATGGCCGGTTTGCTTGAGTTGATCAACTTTAATTTTTCTCCCCAGTTTGAGGCATTGGGAGATGTGTCATTTAGCAATATAGATGGTTTTGTCATTAGTTTACCTACATTGCAGAGAAATCTGAGTTCTCTATGGCTCTACAGCAGACGGAAAAAACAATCGGACCTCCTTGACATGGCGTTACTCCTTCTTGATCAACTGAGCGGACATGGAAAGCTTCATGGATACAAACTAATGCATCTTAAATGCATCCAAATGGGTTATGTGGTCACCCAAAACAGTGAGGCGTTTAATTCATATTCTAGACCCCTATGGATTGGGCGGAAGTATCTAGGAAGGACATTAGCAACTACCTTACCTTTACAACCAAGAGGACATAGACAAAAAGCTTAGGTAAGTGTCTTTTTTGTCTTGTAATTTCACATTTGGAAGGTGCATTGAAACAATTAGCTAGCATGATTATATATTTTCTTGCACAACCAACTAGTTAGCTAGCAAGCTATATCTGAAATGATGGCTATTCTCAAGATAATGACGGTAAAGTTTGCTTACTGAAACAATGTCATCATATTTCCAGGCCACTACGGTCGTTAGCCTCCCGACTTTCGGGCAACACTATGGCGCGGGAGGCAGAGGGCGGCTTGAGAACATTCATAACAATGTTGGAGTTCGATTTGCATGGCCCGGTGCCCCAGGTGGGCAAAGTTTGTGCATTTTAGACCATTTCATTAGTCCTTAAGTGAAATCTCCACCCACCCGGGGCACCGGGCCATGCAAAACGACCTCCATCAATGGCATGACGTGACCTAGTGACGGAGGTGCAACCTATGAATAGCAACATTTGTTTTGCATGTGTCTATTTTGCCAAGCTCTCAGACTGTGTGTGTGTGTGTGTCTGCCAGCCTGTCTGTCTGCCTTGGAGTTCCAGATGTGGCTGGAAGAGTGTTCGTTGGCCACTGGAGGGCAACTAATACTGGAGCACATGTAGGAGCTCATCATCATGAAGTTCATCTATAACAGCTGATACAAGTATCCTATATTAAAATCTAATCAAATCAAATGTTTTATTTGTCACATGCGCCGAAAACAACAGGTGTAGACCTTACAGTGAAATGCTTCTTTAAAAGCCCTTAACCAACAATGGAGTTTTAAGAATGAATACCCCAAAAACAAAAATCACAAAAAAATACAATATATAATAATACGAAATAAAGTAACAAATAACTAAAGAGCAGCAGTAAAAATAACAATAGCGAGGCTATATACAGGGGGTACCGGTACTGAGTCAATGTGCGGGGGCACCGGTTAGTCGAGGTAATTGGGGTAATATGTACATGTAGGTAGAGTTATTAAAGTGACTATGCATAGATAATAAACAGAGAGTAGTAGCAGCGTAAAAGAGGGGTGGGGGGCAATGCAAATAGTCTGGGTAGCCATTTGATTAGATGTTCAGGAGTCTTATGGCTTGGGGGTAGAAGCTGTTTAAAAGCCTCTTGGACATAGACATTAGAAAGCAAATTACGGACTCTTCTTTGAATCTGCATTTTTCTCCAAAGCTCAGCTGTCCTGAGTCTGCACAAAACTGCCAGGACCTAGGATCAATGGAGACAGTCAAGTTTTTTAATCCTATATCTCTTAACACATTAATGAAAATAGTCATGGCCTCTAAACCTTCAAGCTGCATACTGGACCCTATTCCAACTAAACTACTGAAAGAGCTACTTCCTGTGCTTGGCCCTCCTATGTTGAACATAATAAATGTCTCCCTATCCACTGGATGTATATCAAACTCACTAAAAGTGGCTGTAATAAAGCCTCTCTTGAAAAAGTCAGAACTTGACCCAGAAAATGTAAAAAACTATCGGCCTATATTGAATCTCCCATTTCTCTCAACATTTTTAGAAAAAGCTGTAGCGCAGCAACTCACTGCCTTCCTGAAGACAAATAATGTACACGAAACGCTTCAGTCTGGTTTTAGACGCCATCATAGCACTGAAACTGCACTCGTGAAGGTGGTAAATGACCTTTTAATGGCGTCAGACCAAGGCTCTGCATCTGTCCTCGTGCTCCTAGACCTTAGTGCTGCTTTTGACACCATCGATCACCACATTCTTTTGGAGAGATTGGAAACCTTAATTGGTCTACACGGACAAGTTCTTGCCTGGTTTAGATCTTATCTGTCAGAAAGATATCAGTTTGTCTCTGTGGATGGTTTGTCCTCTGTACGTTTCGGTATTCCTCAAGGTTCCGTTTTAGGACCACTATTGTTTTCACTATATATTTTACCACTTGGTGATGTCATTCGGAAACACAATGTTAACTTTCATTGCTATGTGGATGACACACAGCTGTACATTTAGATGAAACATGGTGAAGCCCCAAAATTGCCTACCCTGGAAGCCTGACTTTCAGACATAAGGAAGTGGATGGCGGCAAATGTTTTACTTTTAAACTCGGACAAAACAGAGATGCTAGTTCTAGGTCCCAAGAAACAAAGAGATCTTCTGTTGGATCTGACAATCTTGATGGTTGTACAGTCGTCTAAACTGTGAAGGACCTCGGCGTTACTCTGTTATTATTATTTGTTTGTCTCTCTTTTGACAAACGAATCAAGAATATTTCAAGGACAGCTTTTTTCCATCTTCGTAACATTGCAGAAATCAGAAGCTTTTTGTCCAGAAATGATGCAGAAAAGCTAATCCATGCTTTTGTCACTTCTAGATTAGACTACTGCAATGCTCTACTCTCCGGCTACCCGGATAAAGCACTAAATAAACTTCAGTTAGTGCTAAACACGGCTGCTAGAATCTTGACTAGAACCAAATATTTTGATCATATTACTCCAGTGCTAGCCTCTCTACACTGGCTTCCTGTTAAGGCTAGGGCTGATTTCAAGGTTTTACTGCTAACCTACAAAGCATTACATGGGCTTGCTCCTACCTATCTCTCCGATTTGGTCCTGCAGTACATACCTACACGTACGCTACGGTCACAACATGCAAGCCTCCTTATGTTCCTAGAATTTCTAAGCTAACAGCTGGAGGCAGGGCTTTCTCCTATAGAGCTCCATTTGTATGGAATGGTCAGCCTATCCATTTGAGAGACGCCGACTCGGTCTTGATCTTTAAGTCTTTACTGAAGACTCATCTCTTCAGTAGGTCCTATGATTGAGTGTAGTCTGGCCCAGGGGTGCGATGGTGAACGGAAAGGCACTGGAGCGACACACCGCCCTTGCTATCTCTGCCTGGCCGGTTCCTGTCTCTCCATTTGGATTCTCTGCCTCTGACCCTATTACGGGGGCTACGTCTGGTTTACTGGTGCTTTCAATGCCGTCCCTAGGAGGGGTGCGTCACTTGAGTGGGTTGAGTCACGGACGTGATGTTCCTGTCCCGTTTGTCGCCCCATCAGGCTCGTGCAGTTGAGATCTTCATGGGCTATACTCAGCCTTGTCTCAGGGTAGTAGGTTGGTGGTCTATTGATGTCCCTCTGGTGGTGTGAGGGCTGTGCTTTGGCAAAGTGGGTGGGGTTATATCCTGCCTGGTTGGCCCTGTCCGGGGGTATTGTTGGACGGGGCCACAGTGTCTCCCGACCCGCCCGTCTCAGTCTCCAGTATCTATGCTGCAATAGTCTATGTGCCGGGGGGCTAGGGTCAGTCTGTTATATCTGGTGTTATTCTCCTGTCTTATCCGGTGTCCTGTGTGAATTTAAGTATGCTCCCTCTAATTCTCTCTCTCTCCCTCTCGCCCTCCCCTCCCGGAGGACCTGAGCCCTAGGACCATGCCTCAGGACTACCTGACCTGATGACTCCTTGCTGTCCCCAGTCCACATGGTTGTGCTGCTGCTCCAGTTTCAACTCTTTTTCCTGCAGCTTTGGAACCCTGACCTGTTCACAGGACATGCTACCTTGTCCCAGACCTGCTGTTTTCAACTCTCTCTCTCTACCGCACCTGCTATTTCAACCTCTAAATGCCCGGCTATGAAAAGCCAATTGACATGTCCTCCTGATGTACTAACCTGTTGCAACCTCTACAACCACTGTGATTATTATTTAACCCTGCTGGTCATCTATGAACGTTTGAACATCTTGGAGAAAAATCTGGCCTTAATGGCCATTTACTGTTATAATATCCACCCGACACAGCCAGAAGGGGACTGGCCACCCCTCAGAGCCTGATTCCTCTCTAGGTTTCTGCCTTTCTAGGGAGTTTTTCCTAGCCACCGTGCTTCTACATCTGCATCGCTTGCTATTTGGGGTTTTAGGCTGGGTTTCTTATTGCACTTTGTGACATCCTTTGAATGGTGAACCATTATTGAAACACACGGGAAACTGTTGAGTGTGAAAAACCCAGTAGCGTTGCAGTTCTTGACACAAACCGGTGCGCCTGGCACCTACTACCATACCCTGTTCAAAGGCACTTAAATATTTTGTCTTGCCCATTCACCCTCTGAATGGCACATATACACAACTCATGTCTCAATTGTCTTAAGGCTTTAAGCTGCAGTATGTAACTTTTTCAAATTCACATATGTATGTGTTACAGATCTGTCATTCTCATTCAAAGCAAGATTAAGAAGCGGTAGATATGTTCTATGTGTTAAGTTTTGTTTTTGAACACCTGCTTGAAAACAGCAAAAAATACAATATTTTTGTTTATGGAAAATATATTTCACAGCGGTTTAGATGGTACAATGATTATCTACACTATACTTGCTTGTTTTGTCACAAACTGAAATTAGGCGAACTGTTATAATTTTAACAACCAGGAAATGGCGGAGCGATTTCTGCTTAGTGCATCTTTAAACATCCTTCTTTAACCTGTCTCCTCCCCTTCATCTACACTGATTGAAGTGTTAACAAGTGACATCAATAAGGGATCATAGATTTCACCTGGATTCACCTGGTCAGTCTGTGTCATGGAAAGAGCAGGTGTTCATAATGTTTTGTCCACTCAGTGTAGTTTGCCCTCCATTCAGGGTTGTCAGCTATCGTTGTTTTAGTATATCTTGCCCCAAGCGCCACTCCATGTGCTCCCCCATGCTCGGTGTGACGGTGGCTTCGCTAAGGTATTTGTTATGATTATGAGTAACATTGATTTGTACTCCAAGCTATTTAAAGTATTGATTGAGTGCAAGTCACCATCTCGGAAACCCAGACCAAGGCAACAGCAGTGACTAGGTTTGGGTTTAATGCTGATCTAGGATCAGGTACACTCTGTCCATATAAATCAAATCACATTTTATTTGTCACATACACATGTTTAGCAGATGTTATTGCGGGTTAGCGAAATGCTTGTGTTTCTAGCTCCGACAGTGCAGTAAATCTAACAATTCACGACAGTACACACAACCTAAAAGTAAAATAATGGAATTAAGGAATATATAAATATTATAAATATTATGATGAGCAATGTCGGAGTGGCATAGACTAAAATACAGTAGAATAGAATACAGTATGTGCATATGAGATGAGTAAAGTAAAAATATGTAAACATTATTAGAGTGACTAGTGTTCCATTATTAAAGTGGCCAGTCTATGTACAGTGGGGAAAAAAAGTATTTAGTCAGCCACCAATTGTGCAAGTTCTCCCACTTAAAAAGATGAGAGAGGCCTGTAATTTTCATCATAGGTACACGTCAACTATGACAGACAAATTGAGAAAAGAAAATCCAGAAAATCACATTGTAGGATTTTTTATGAATTTATTTGCAAATTATGGTGGAAAATAAGTATTTGGTCACCTACAAACAAGCAAGATTTCTGGCTCTCACAGACCTGTAATTTCTTCTTTAAGAGGCTCCTCTGTCCTCCACTCGTTACCTGTATTAATGGCACCTGTTTGAACTTGTTATCAGTATAAAAGACACCTGTCCACAACCTCAAACAGTCACACTCCAAACTCCACTATGGCCAAGACCAAAGAGCTGTCAAAGGACACCAGAAACAAAATTGTAGACCTGCACCAGGCTGGGAAGACTGAATCTGCAATAGGTAAGCAGCTTGGTTTGAAGAAATCAACTGTGGGAGCAATTATTAGGAAATGGAAGACATACAAGACCACTGATAATCTCCCTCGATCTGGGGCTCCACGCAAGATCTCACCCCGTGGGGTCAAAATGATCACAAGAACGGTGAGCAAAAATCCCAGAACCACACGGGGGGACCTAGTGAATGAACTGCAGAGAGCTGGGACCAAAGTAACAAAGCCTACCATCAGTAACACACTACGCCGCCAGGGACTCAAATCCTGCAGTGCTAGACGTGTCCCCCTGCTTAAGCCAGTACATGTCCAGGCCCGTCTGAAGTTTGCTAGAGTGCATCCAGAAGAGGATTGGGAGAATGTCATATGGTCAGATGAAACCAAAATATAACTTTTTGGTAAAAACTCAACTCGTCGTGTTTGGAGGACAAAGAATGCTGAGTTGCATCCAAAGAACACCATACCTACTGTGAAGCATGGGAGTGAAAACATCATACTTTGGGGCTGTTTTTCTGCAAAGGGACCAGGACGACTGATCCGTGTAAAGGAAAGAATGAATGGGGCCATGTATCGTGAGATTTTGAGTGAAAACCTCCTTCCATCAGCAAGGGCATTGAAGATGAAACGTGGCTGGGTCTTTCAGCATGACAATGATCCCAAACACACCGCCCGGGCAATGAAGGAGTGGCTTCGTAAGAAGCATTTCAAGGTCCTGGAGTCTCCAGATCTCAACCCCATAGAAAATCTTTGGAGGGAGTTGAAAGTCTGTGTTGCCCAGCGACAGCCCCAAAAAATCACTGCTCTAGAGGAGATCTGCATGGAGGAATGGGCCAAAATACCAGCAACAGTGTGTGAAAACCTTGTGAAGACTTACAGAAAACGTTTGACCTGTGTCATTGCCAACAAAGGGTATATAACAAAGTATTGAGAAACTTTTGTTATTGACCAAATACTTATTTTCCACCATAATTTGCAAATAAATTCATAAAAAATCCTACAATGTGATTTTCTGGAAAAAAAATTCTCATTTTGTCTGTCATAGTTGACGTGTACCTATGATGAAAATTACAGGCCTCTCTCATCTTTTTAAGTGGGAGAACTTGCACAATTGGTGGCTGACTAAATACTTTTTTTCCCCACTGTATATGGGGCAGCAGCCTCTAAGGTGCAGGGTTACGTAACCGGGTGGAAAATGCCTAGTGATGGCTATTTAACAGTCTGATGGCCTTGCGATAGAAGCTGTTTTTCAGTCTCTCGGTCCCAGCTTTGATGCACCTGTACTGACCTGGCCTTCTGGATGATAGCGGGGTGAACAGGCAGTGGCTCGGGTGGTTATTGTCCTTGATGATCTTTTTGGCATTCCTGTGACATCGGGTGCTGTAGGTGTCCTGGAGGGCGGGTACTTTGCACCCTGGTGATGCGTTGGGCAGACCGTACCATCCTCTGGAGAGCCCTGCGGTTGCGGGCGGTGCAGTTGCCGTACCAGGTTTGTGAGGGTTTTAGGTGCCAAGCCACATTTCTTCAGCCTCCTGAGGTTGAAGAGGCGCTTTTGCGCCTTCTTCGCCACACTGTCTGTGTGGGTGGACCATTTCAGATCGTCAGTGATGTGTACGCCGAGGAACTTGAAGCTTTCCATCTGCTCCACAGCGGTCCTGTCGATGTGGATAGGGGCGTGCTCCCTCTGCTGTTTCTTGAAGTCCACGATCAGCTCCTTTGTTTTGTCGACAAATAACAGAGGTTATTTTCCTGGCACCACTCTCCCAGGGCCCTCACCTCCTCCCTGTAGGCGGTCTCGTCATTGTTGGTAATCAGGCCTCCTACTGTTGCGTCGTCTGCAAACTTGATGATTGAGTTGGAGGCGTGTGTGGCCACGCAGTCATGGGTGAACAGGGAGTACAGGAGGGGGCCGAGCACTCACCCTTGTGGGGCCCCTGTGTTGAGGATGTTGTTTCCTACCTTCACAACCTGGGGGCAGCCCGTCTGGGAGTCCAGGACCCAGTTGCACAGGGCGGGGTTCAGACCCAGGGCCCCGAGCTTAATGATGAGCTTGGAGGGTACTATGGTGTTGAATGCTGAGCTATTGTCAATGAACAGCATCGTTACATAGGTATTCCTCTTGTCCAGATGGGATAGGGCAGCGTACAGTGCGATGGCGATTGCATTGTCTGTGGATCTATTGGGGCGGTAAGCAAATTGAAGTGGGTCTAGGGTGTCAGGTAAGGTAGAGGTGATATGATTCTTAACTAGCCTCTCAAAGGACTACATGATGACAGAAGTGAGCGCTACGGGGGGATAGTCATTTAGTTCAGTTACCTTTGCATTCTTGGGTACAGGAACAATGGTGGACATCTTGAAGCAAGTGGGGACAGCAGACTGGGATAGGGAGAGATTGAATATGTCCGTAAACACTCCAGCCAGCTGGTCTGCGCATGCTCTGAGGACGCGGCTAGGGATGCCGTCTGGGCCGGCAGCCTTGCGAGGGTTAACACGCTTAAATGTCTTACTCACGTAGGCTATGAAAAAGAAGAGTCCACAGTCCTTGGTAGCGGGCTGTGTCGGTGGCACTGTGTAATCCTCAAAGCAGGCGAAGAAGGTGTTTAGCTTGTCCGGAAGCAAGACGTCGGTGTCTGCGACGTGGCTGGTTTTCCTTTTGTAGTCTGTGATTGTCTGTAGACCCTGCCACATACGTCTCGTGTCTGAGCCGTTGAATTGCAACTCCACTTTGTCTCTATACTGACGTTTTGCCTGTTTGATTGCCTTACGGAGGGAATAACTACACTGTTTGTATTCGGCCATATTCCCAGTCACCTTGCCATGGTTAAATGCGGTGGTTCGCGCTTTCAGTTTTGCGCGAATGCTGCCATATATCTATGGTTTCTGGTGAGGGTAGGTTTTCAAATCAAATGTTATTTGTCACATGCGCCGAATACAACAGGTGTAGACCTTCCAGTGAAATGCTTACTTACAAGCCCTTAACCAACAATGCCGTTTTATGAAAGAATAACAACAACAAAAAATCACAAAAAAATATATTATGAAATTATACAAAATAAAAGTAACAAATAATTAAAGAGCAGCAGTAAAAATAACAATAGCGAGGCTATATACAGGGGGTACCAGTACCGAGTCAATGTGCGGGGGCACCGGTTAGTCGAGGTAATTGGGGTAATATGTACATGTAGGTAGAGTTATTGAAGTGACTATCCATAGATAATAAACAGAGAGTAGCAGCAGAGTAAAAGAGGGGTGGGGGGGCAATGCAAATAGTCTGGGTAGCCATTTGATTAGATGTTCAGGAGACTTATGGCTTGTGGGTAGAAGCTTTTTAGAAGCCTCTTGGACCTTGACTTGGCGCTCCGGTACCGCTTGCCGTGCGGTAGCAGAGAGAACAGTCTATGACTAGGGTGGCTGGAGTCTTTGACAATTTTTAGGGCCTTCCTCTGACACCGCCTGGTATAGAGGTCCTGGATGGCAGGAAGCTTGGCCCCAGTGATGTACTGGGCCATACCCACTACACTCTGTAGTGCCTTGCGGTCGGAGGCCGAGCAGTTGCCATACCAGGCAATGATGCAACCAGTCAGGATGCTCTCGATGGTGCAGCTGTAGAACCTTTTGAGGATCTGAGGACCCATGCCAAATCTTTTCACTCCTTAGGGAGAATATGTTTTGTCGTGCCCTCTTCACGGCTGTCTTGGTGTGCTTGGACCAATGTTAGTTTGTTGGTGATGTGGACACCAAGGAACTTGAAGCTTTAAACCTGCTCCACTACAGCCCTGTCGATGAGAATGGGGGCGTGCTCGGTCCTCTTCTTTTTCCTGTAGTCCACAATTATATATAGATACACTGCCGATTTTGCAGGTTTTCCTACTTACAAAGCATGTAGAGGTCTGTAATTTTTATCATAGGTACACTTCAACTGCGAGAGACGGAATCTAAAATAAAAATCATCAAAATCACATTGTATGATTTTTAAGAAATTAATTTGCATTTTATTGCATGACATAAGTATTTGATCACCTACCAACCAGTAAGAATTCCGGCTCTCACAGACCTGTTAGTTTTTCTTTAAGAAGCCCTCCTGTTCTCCACTCATTACCTGTATTAACTGCACCTGTTTGAACTCGTTACCTGTATAAAATACACCTGTCCACACACTCAACCTCTCCACAATGGCCAAGACCAGAGAGCTGTGTAAGGACATCAGGGATAAAATTGTAGACCTGCACATGGCTGGAATGGGCTACAGAACAATAGGCAAGCAGCTTGGTGAGAAGGCAACAACTGTTGGCACAATTATTAGAAAATGGAAGAAGTTCAAGATGACGGTCAATCACCCTTGGTCTGGGGCTCCATGCAAGATCTCACCTCGTGGGGCATCAATGATCATGAGGAAGGTAAGGGATCAGCCCAGAACTACACGGCAGGACCTGGTCAATGACCTGAAGAGAGCTAGGACCACAGTCTCAAAGAAAACCATTAGTAACACACTACGCCGTCATGGATTAAAATCCTGCAGCGCACGCAAGGTCCCCCTGCTCAAGCCAGCGCATGTTCAGGCCCATCTGAAGTTTGCCAATGACCATCTGGATGATCCAGAGGAGGAATGGGAGAAGGTCATGTGGTCTGATGAGACAAAAATAAAGCTTTTTGGTCTAAACTCCACTCGCCGTGTTTGGAGGAAGAAGAAGGATGAGTACAACCCCAAGAACACCATCCCAACCGTGAAGCATGAAGGTGGAAACATCATTCTTTGGGGATGCTTTTCTGCAAAGGGGACAGGACGACTGCACCGTATTGAGGGGAGGATGGATGGGGCCATGTATCGCGAGATCTTGGCCAACAACCTCCTTCCCTCTAAGAGTATTGAAGATGGGTCGTGGCTGGGTCTTCCAGCATGACAACGATCCGAAACACACAGCCAGGGCAACTAAGGAGTGGCTCCGTAAGAAGCATCTCAAGGTCCTAGAGTGGCCTAGCCAGTCTCCAGACCTGAACCCAATAGAACATCTTTGGAGGGAGCTGAAAGTCCGTATTGCCCAGCGACAGCCCCGAAACCTGAAGGATCTGGAGAAGATCTGTGTGGAGGAGTGGGCCAAAATCCCTGCTGCAGTGTGTGCAAACCTGGTCAAGACCTACAGGAAACGTATGATCTCTGTAATTGCAAACAAAGGTTTCTGTACCAAATATTATGTTCTGCTTTTCTGATGTATCAAATACTTATGCAATAAAATGCAAATGAATTACTTAAAAATCATACAATGTGATTTTCTGGATTTTTGTTTTAGATTCCGTCTTGTACCTATGATACAAATTACAGACCTCTACATGCTTTGTAAGTAGGAAAACCTGCAAAATCGGCAGTGTATCAAATACTTGTTCTCCCCACTGTATATGTATATATATATACACTTCTCAAAAAAATAAAGGGAACACTTAAACAACACAATGTAACTCCAAGTCAATCACACTTCTGTGAAATCAAACTGTCCACTTAGGAAGCAACACTGATTGACAATACATTTCACATGCTGTTATGCATATGGAATAGACAACAGGTGGAAATTATAGGCAATTAGCAAGACACCCCCAATAAAGAAGTGGTTCTGCAGGTGGTGACCACAGACCACTTCTCAGTTCCTATCCTTCCTGGCTGATGTTTTGGTCACTTTTGAATGCTGGCGGTGCTTTCACTCTAGTGGTAGCATGAGACGGAGTCCACAACCCACACAAGTGGCTCAGGTAGTGCAGCTCATCCAGGATGGCACATCAATGCGAGCTGTGGCAAGAAGGTTTGCTGTGTCTGTCAGCGTAGTGTCCAGAGCATGGAGGTGCTACCAGGAGACAGGCCAGTACATCAGGAGACGTGGAGGAGGCCGTAGGAGGGCAACAACCCAGCAGCAGGACCGCTACCTCCGCCTTTGTGCAAGGAGGAGCAGGAGGAGCACTGCCAGAGCCCTGCAAAATGACCTCCAGCAGGCCACAAATGTGCATGTGTCTGCTCAAACGGTCAGAAACAGACTCCATGAGGGTGGTATGAGGGCCCGACGTCCACAGGTGGGGGTTGTGCTTACAGCCCAACACCGTGCAGGACGTTTGGCATTTGCCAGAGAACACCAAGATTGGCAAATTCGCCACTGGCGCCCTGTGCTCTACACAGATGAAAGCAGATTCACACTGAGCACATGTGACAGACGTGACAGAGTCTGGAGACGCCGCGGAGAACGTTCTGCTGCCTGCAACATCCTCCAGCATGACCGGTTTGGTGGTGGGTCAGTCATGGTGTGGGGTGGCATTTCTTTGGGGGGCCGCACAGCCCTCCATGTGCTCGCCAGAGGTAGCCTGACTGCCATTAGGTACCGAGATGAGATCCTCAGACCCCTTGTGAGACCATATGCTGGTGCGGTTGGCCCTGGGTTCCTCCTAATGCAAGACAATGCTAGACCTCATGTGGCTGGAGTGTGTCAGCAGTTCCTGCAAGAGGAAGGCATTGATGCTATGGACTGGCCCGCCCGTTCCCCAGACCTGAATCCAATTGAGCACATCTGGGACATCATGTCTCGCTCCATCCACCAACGCCACGTTGCACCACAGACTGTCCAGGAGTTGGCGGATGCTTTAGTCCAGGTCTGGGAGGAGATCCCTCAGGAGACCATCCGCCACCTCATCAGGAGCATGCCCAGGCGTTGTAGGGAGGTCATACAGGCACGTGGAGGCCATACACACTACTGAGCCTCATTTTGACTTGTTTTAAGGACATTACATCAAAGTTGGATCAGCCTGTAGTGTGGTTTTCCACTTTACTTTTGAGGGTGCCCAGACCTCCATGGGTTGATAAATTTGATTTCCATTGATAATTTTTGTGGGATTTTGTTGTCAGCACATTCAACTATGTAAAGAAAAATGTATTTAATAAGATTATTTCATTCATTCAGATCTAGGATGTGTTGTTTAAGTGTTCCCTTTATTTTTTTTGAGCAGTGTATATATAAATGTCTGGAGTATTTCAATTTTGGAGAATCTCTTATAAAATGGGTTAAAATCATGTATAGTAACCCTAGGTGTAAAACAGTAAATAATGGCTATTTCTCAGAAAGTTTTAAACTGTCAAGAGGAGTGAAACATGGTTGGCCACCCTTCGGCATATCTATTATCTATCATTATGGCCATCGAGATGTTAGCTATTAAAATCAGATCCAACAGTAATATCAAGGGATTAGAAATCCAGGGCTTAAAAACAAAGGTATCATTGTACGCTGATGATTCATGTTTTCTTTTAAATCCACAACTTGATTCCCTCCACAGCCTCATAGAGGATCTAGATATATTTTCTAACCTCTCTGGATTACAACCAAATTATGATAAATGTACTATATTACGTATTGGATCACAAAAAAAAATACAATTTACCATGTAGTTTACCAATAAAATGATCTGATAGTGATGTGGATATACTCGGAATACATATCCCAAATGAAATAAATGATCTCACTCCCAAAAAAATGAATAGAAAGTTAGCAAAAATAGATAAGATCTTGCTACCATGGAAAGGTAAATACCTGTCAATTTGTGGAAAAATCACCCTGATTAACTATTTAGTATTATCCCAGTTTACCTACAGTTTTTTAAATTATATGAGAAAAAGATATTCCATTTTATTTGGAACAGCAAGCCAGACAAATTTAAATGGGCCTATTTATATAATGAATATGAATTAGGAGGACATAAATTAAATATGAAAGCATTAGACCTATCACTAAAAGTTTCAGTCATACAAAAATTATACTTAAATCCGAACTGGTTCTCTAGCAAACTAGTAAGATTGTCTCACCCAATGTTCAAGAAGGGACTTTTTTCCCTTTATTCAGATTACAACCCCTCACTTTCAGGTATTTGAAAAGGAAATCATCTCCAAAATATCACTATTTCTAAAACAAGCCATAGAAAGTTGGTTGCAATTTCAATTTAATCCTCCAGAAATGACAGAACAAATATTGCAACAAATATTGTGGTTAAACTCAAATATACTAATTTTTTTGGAGAAAATGTTTAAAAAAGGTATAATCTTTGTAAATGAGGAATGGTGGTTATGTCGCACATGCAGCTAACAAAAACATATGGAAATGTCTGCTCTACCCAAAATTACAATCAAATAATTGCAGCATTACTGCAAAAATGGAAGAGGAAAGTGGAAGGAGGAAAAAGTAAGGAACTTGTCTGTCGGCCCTGCATTAAAGAACATAATTGTGATAAATAAAAAAGTTTACCAGTTTCATTTAAGGACCAAAAGATTGACAGCCGTCCCATATAGATTGCAAAATAGTTGGGAAGAGATTTTTGACGTACCGATTCCATGGCATAGTGTTTATGAACTGATACGCAAAACGACGCCAGATTTAAATTATTATATAAAATTCTTGCTACCAATAGAATGTTATTTGTATGGGGGATACAATCTTCCCAGCTCTGCAGATTTGGCTGTGAAGAGACAGAATCATTAGATCATTTGTTTTGGTACTGTCCATTTGAAGCTTGTTTCTGGACACAGGTCCAGGAATGGCTGAAGGATTGCAATATTTGCATGGAGCTGACCCTGCAGATAGCACTACTGGGTGATCTGAAAAGTCATAGTCAATCGATCAATAATATAATAATACTTTTAGCAAAGATGTTTATTTTCAATTCACAAACTGTAGAAACAATGAGAATAGAAAGGTTCAGAACTTTTGTAAAACATCACAGTACTGTTGAAAAATATATGGCAAATAGAAATCCAATATGGATGGTGTTAAGAGATAGATGGGAGGTGTTGAATGGAGCTGAAGGATGGGACTAATATCAACACCTAATAACAACAAGATAAATAGTGTAAGCTGTGTCCATAATAAGTATATAGGTTATATATTGTGAGCTTTTGTGAAAGAGCACAGTTAGAAAGATATGGCATATAGAAGCATACCAGATGGACATCATGAAAATGATCGGAGGAAGTTCAGGAGTAAAAACAAACAAAATATAATTAGTGACTGTGTCCATAAAATGTATATAATATGTATAAGCATGAAGTAGAGGCCTAAGCATTGTTGTTCACTAGTTTACTCCAATTAGGGAGGGGATGGTGGGGTTGGAAAGTAATAAAGGGAAATATATATATTTTTAAAGGATATGTATGTATGTATGTATATGTATATATATATACAGTGGGGAAAAAAGATTTAGTCAGCCACCAATTGTGCAAGTTCTCCCACTTAAAAAAAGATGAGAGAGGCCTGTAATTTTCATCATAGGTACACGTCAACTATGACAGACAAATTGAGAAATAAAAAATCCAGAAAATCACATTGTAGGATTTTTTATGAATTTATTTGCAAATTATGGTGGAAAATAAGTATTTGGTCACCTATAAACAAGCAAGATTTCTGGCTCTCATAGACCTGTAACTTCTTCTTTAAGAGGCTCCTCTGTCCTCCACTCGTTACCTGTATTAATGGCACCTGTTTGAACTTGTTATCAGTATAAAAGACACCTGTCCACAACCTCAAACAGTCACACTCCAAACTCCACTATGGCCAAGACCAAAGAGCTGTCAAAGGACACCAGAAACAAAATTGTAGACCTGCACCAGGCTGGGAAGAATGAATCTGCAATAGGTAAGCAGCTTGGTTTGAAGAAATCAACTGTGGGAGCAATTATTAGGAAATGGAAGACATACAAGACCACTGATAATCTCCCTCGATCTGGGGCTCCACGCAAGATCTCACCCCGTGGGGTCAAAATGATCACAAGAACGGTGAGCAAAAATCCCAGAACCACACGGGGGGACCTAGTGAATGACCTGCAGAGAGCTGGGACCAAAGTAACAAAGCCTACCATCAGTAACACACTACGCCGCCAGGGACTCAAATCCTGCAGTGCCAGACGTGTCCCCCTGCTTAAGCCAGTACATGTCCAGGCCCGTCTGAAGTTTGCTAGAGTGCATTTGGATGATCCAGAAGAGGATTGGGAGAATGTCATATGGTCAGATGAAACCAAAATATAACTTTTTGGTAAAAACTCAACTCGTTGTGTTTGGAGGACAAAGAATGCTGAGTTGCATCCAAAGAACACCATACCTACTGTGAAGCATGGGGGTGGAAACATCATGCTTTGGGGCTGTTTTTCTGCAATGGGACCAGGATGACTGATCTGTGTAAAGGAAAGAATAAATGGGGCCATGTATCGTGAGATTTTGAGTGAAAACCTCCTTCCATCAGCAAGGGCATTGAAGATGAAACGTGGCTGGGTCTTTTAGCATGACAATGATCCCAAACACACCGCCCGGGCAACGAAGGAGTGGCTTCGTAAGAAGCATTTCAAGGTCCTGGAGTGGCCTAGCCAGTCTCCAGATCTCAACCCCATAGAAAATCTTTGGAGGGAGTTGAAAGTCCGTGTTGCCCAGCGACAGCCCCAACACATCACTGCTCTAGAGGAGATCTGCATGGAGGAATGGGCCAAAATACCAGCAACAGTGTGTGAAAACCTTGTGAAGACTTACAGAAAACGTTTGACCTGTGTCATTGCCAACAAAGGGTATATAACAAAGTATTGAGAAACTTTTGTTATTGACCAAATACTTATTTTCCACCATAATTTGCAAATAAATTCATAAAAATCCTACAATGTGATTTTCTGGATTTTCTTTTCTCATTTTGTCTGTCATAGTTGACGTGTACCTATGATGAAAATTACAGGCCTCTCTCATCTTTTTAAGTGGGAGAACTTGCACAATTGGTGGCTGACTAAATCCTTTTTCCCACTGTATACCCCACTTAAAAAAAGATGAGAGAGGCCTGTAATTTTCATCATAGGTACACGTCAACTATGACAGACAAATTGAGAAAAAAATCCAGAAAATCACATTGCAGGATTTTATGAATTTATTTGCAAATTATGGTGGAAAATAAGTATTTGGTCACCTACAAACAAGCAAGATTTCTGTCTCTCATAGACCTGTAACTTCTTCTTTAAGAGGCTCCTCTGTCCTCCACTCGCTACCTGTATTAATGGCACGTTTTTGACCTTGTTATCAGTATAAAAGACACCTGTCCACAACCTCAAACAGTCACACTCCAAACTCCACTATGGCCAAGACCAAAGAGCTGTCAAAGGACACCAGAAACAAAATTGTAGACCTGCACCAGGCTGGGAAGACTGAATCTGCAATAGGTAAGCAGCTTGGTTTGAAGAAATCAACTGTGGGAGCAATTATTAGGAAATGGAAGACATACAAGACCACTGATAATCTCCCTCGATCTGGGGCTCCACGCAAGATCTCACCCCGTGGGGTCAAAATGATCACAAGAACGGTGAGCAAAAATCCCAGAACCACACGGGGGGACCTA
Organism: Coregonus clupeaformis; assembly: GCF_020615455.1. NCBI lineage: Eukaryota > Metazoa > Chordata > Actinopteri > Salmoniformes > Salmonidae > Coregonus > Coregonus clupeaformis. The sequence continues at coordinate 53,665,710 of NC_059207.1, forward strand.
GTGAATGACCTGCAGAGAGCTGGGACCAAAGTAACAAAGCCTACCATCAGTAACACACTACGCCGCCAGGGACTCAAATCCTGCATTCCGAGGGTTCCCCCTGCTTAAGCCAGTACATGTCCAGGCCCGTCTGAAGTTTGCTAGAGTGCATTTGGATGATCCAGAAGAGGATTGGGAGAATGTCATATGGTCAGATGAAACCAAAATAGAACCTTTTGGTAAAAACTCAACTCGTCGTGTTTGGAGGACAAAGAATGCTGAGTTGCATCCAAAGAACACCATACCTACTGTGAAGCATGGGGGTGGAAACATCATGCTTTGGGGCTGTTTTTCTGCAATGGGACCAGGATGGCTGATCTATGTAAAGGAAAGAATGAATGGGGCCATGTATCGTGAGATTTTGAGTGAAAACCTCCTTCCATCAGCAAGGGCATTGAAGATGAAACGTGGCTGGGTCTTTTAGCATGACAATGATCCCAAACACACCGCCCGGGCAACGAAGGAGTGGCTTCGTAGAGAAGCATTTCAAGGTCCTGGAGTGGCCTAGCCAGTCTCCAGATCTCAACCCCATAGAAAATCTTTGGAGGGAGTTGAAAGTCCGTGTTGCCCAGCGACAGCCCCAACACATCACTGCTCTAGAGGAGATCTGCATGGAGGAATGGGCCAAAATACCAGCAACAGTGTGTGAAAACCTTGTGAAGACTTACAGAAATCGTTTGACCTGTGTCATTGCCAACAAAGGGTATATAACAAAGTATTGAGAAACTTTTGTTATTGACCAAATACTTATTTTCCACCATCATTTGCAAATAAATTCATTAAAAATCCTACAATGTGATTTTCTGGATTATTTTTTCTCATTTTGTCTGTCATAGTTGACGTGTACCTATGATGAACATTACAGGCCTCTCTCATCTTTTTAAGTGGGAGAACTTGCACAATTGGTGGCTGACTAAATCCTTTTTTCCCCACTGTATATATATATATATATATGTATGTGTATATGTATGTATGTGTATATGTATATATGTATATATATATATATAAAGCTGATCTACCCCCTAAAAAAAAGAAGAAAAAAGAAGATCTCACCTCATGGAGTTGCAATGATCATGAAAACGGTGAGGAATCAGCCCAGAACTACACGGGAGGATCTTGTCAATGATCTCAAGGCAGCTGGGACCATAGTCACCAAGAAAACAATTGGTAACACACTACGCCGTGAAGGACTGAAATCCTAAAGCGCCCGCAAGGTCACCCTGCTCAAGAAAGCACATATACAGGCCCGTCTGAAGTTTGCCAATGAACATCTGAATGATTCAGAGGAGAACTGGGTGAAAGTGTTGTGGTCAGATGAGACCAAAATCGAGGTCTTTGGCATCAACTCAACTCGCCGTGTTTGGAGGAGGAGGAATGCTGCCTATGACTCCAAGAACACCATCCCCACCGTCAAACATGGAGGTGGAAACATTATGCTTTGGGGGTGTTTTTCTGCTAAGGGGACAGGACAACTTCACCGCATCAAAGGGACGATGGACGGGGCCATGTACCGTCAGATCTTGGGTGAGAACCAGGGCATTGAAAATGGGTTGTGGATGGGTATTCCAGCATGACAATGACCCAAAACACACGGCCAAGGCAACAAAGGAGTGGCTCAAGAAGAAGCACATTAAGGTCCTGGAGTGGCCTAGCCACTCTCCAGACCTTAATCCCATAGAAAATCTGTGGAGGGAGCTGAAGGTTCGAGTTGCCAAACGTCAGCCTCGAAACCTTAATGACTTGGAGAAGATCTGCAAAGAGGAGTGGGACAAAATCCCTCCTGAGATGGCCTGGTGGCCAACTACAAGAAACGTCTGACATCTGTGATTGCCAACAAGGGTTTTGCCACCAAGTACTAAGTAATGTTTTGCAGAGGGGTCAAATACTTATTTCCCTCATTAAAATGCAAATGAATTCATAACATTTTTGACATGTGTTTTTCTGGATTTTGTTGTTGTTATTCTGTCTCTCACTGTTCAAATAAACCTACCATTAAAATTATAGACTGATCATGTCTTTGTCAGTGGGCAAACATACAAAATCAGCAGGGGATCAAATACTTTTTTCCCTCACTGTACCTCATGAAGCTGATTGAGAGAATTCCAACAGCGTGCAACTGTATACACACAGTGGGGAGAACAAGTATTTGATACACTGCCGATTTTGCAGGTTTTCCTACTTACAAAGCTTGTAGAGGTCTGTAAGTTTTATCATAGGTACACTTCAACTGTGAGAGACGGAATCAAAAAAAATATCCAGAAAATCATATTGTATGATTTTTAAGTAATTAATTTGCATTTTATTGCATGACATAAGTATTTGATCACCTACCAACCAGTAAGAATTCCGTCTCTCACAGACCTGTTAGTTTTTCTTTAAGAAGCCCTCCTGTTCTTTACTCATTACCTGTATTAACTGCACCTGTTTGAACTCGTTACCTGTATAAAAGACACCTGTCCACACACTCAATCAAACATACTCCAACCTCTCCACAATGGCCAAGACCAGAGAGCTGTGTAAGGACATCAGGGATAAAATTGTAGACCTGCACAAGGCTGGGATGGGCTACAGGACAATAGGCAAGCAGCTTGGTGAGAAGGCAACAACTGTTGGCGCAATTATTAGAAAATGGAAGAAGTTCAAGATGACGGTCAATCACCCTCGGTCTGGGGCTCCATGCAAGATCTCACCTCGTGGGGCATCAATGATCATGAGGAAGGTGAGGGATCAGCCCAGAACTACACGGCAGGACCTGGTCAATGACCTGAAGAGAGCTGGGACCACAGTCTCAAAGAAAACCATTAGTAACACACTACGCCGTCATGGATTAAAATCCTGCAGCGCACGCAAGGTCCCCCCTGCTCAAGCCAGTGCATGTCCAGGCCCGTCTGAAGTTTGCCAATGACCATCTGGATGATCCAGAGGAGGAATGGGAGAAGGTCATGTGGTCTGATGAGACAAAAATAGAGCTTTTTGGTCTAAACTCCACTCGCCGTGTTTGGAGGAAGAAGAAGGATGAGTACAACCCCAAGAACACCATCCCAACCGTGAAGCATGGAGGTGGAAACATCATTCTTTGGGGATGCTTTTCTGCAAAGGGGACAGGACGACTGCACCGTATTGAGGGGAGGATGGATGGGGCCATGTATCGGGAGATCTTGGCCAACAACCTCCTTCCCTCAGTAAGAGCATTGAAGATGGGTCGTGGCTGGGTCTTCCAGCATGACAACGACCCGAATTACACAGCCAGGGAAACTAAGGAGTGGCTCCGTAAGAAGCATCTTAAGGTCCTGGAGTGGCCAAGCCAGTCTCCAGACCTGAACCCAATAGAAAATCTTTGGAGGGAGCTGAAAGTCCGTATTGCCCAGCGACAGCCCCGAAACCTGAAGGATCTGGAGAAGGTCTGTATGGAGGAGTGGGCCAAAATCCCTGCTGCAGTGTGTGCAAACCTGGTCAAGACCTACAGGAAACGTATGATCTCTGTAATTGCAAACAAAGGTTTCTGTACCAAGTATTAAGTTCTGCTTTTCTGATGTATCAAATACTTATGTCATGCAATAAAATGCAAATTAATTACTTAAAAATCATACAATGTGATTTTCTGGAATTTTGTTTTAGATTCCGTCTCTCACAGTTGAAGTGTACCTATGATAAAAATTATAGACCTCTACATGCTTTGTAAGTAGGAAAACCTGCAAAATCGGCAGTGTATCAAATACTTGTTCTCCCCACTGTATATATATATATATACACACACACACACTCCGACATTGCTCATCCTAATATTTATATATTTCTTAATTCCATTCTTTTACTTTCAATTTGTGTGTATTGTTGTAAATTGTTAGATATCACTGCACTGTCGGAGCTAGAAGCACAAGCATTTCGCTACACCCGCCATATAATCTGCTAAATATGTGTATGCGACCAATTCGATTTGATTTTGATCTACAGTATATTGCTCAATGACACTAATATCTCCCAATGCCTCAAACTGAGGAGAAAAATAAAAGTAGATCAACTCAAGCAAACCGGCCATAATGTCAAACTGTGCATGAGAGGTAGCCAAGCTTGCCAAGTAGCCTATGCTAATGTTTCAGCATAATAAAGGCTATTTCTCATAATAACGTACAAATGGATTATTTCGTAATAACGACATCTTTCTCGTTATAACGTGATCTTTCTCATAATAACGAGATAACGGATTATTTCATTATAACGAGTTATTGAATTATTTCGTAATAACGTGATTTTATCTCGTAATAATTATATATATATATATATATATATATATATATATATAAATAAAAAATGAGTGGCTGTAATACGCCACCGTAACTAATTGAATCAAAAGAGATGTTGAAATACGTCACTTACGATATTTGCGATTGTATTACCAACTGTTTTCAAAGATAAATTGGTTTACATATTATGATAGTCTCTTCTGTTCCCCTCTTCTTTGTCAATGATATCAATTTTGAAGCAGCCATTATAGTTCCCCAAGCTCATACTTTAATTTACCATTTGTAATCGCTTATCTTGCAGCCTTGACAATCCTCTTTTCTTTGTCGATCAATCTGTACCTGTATCTTGTTAAATTAGTATATGAGAGGGGTTCTAACGTGGTGCTTTGGAGACCCATCAATACATTAAACTCAACCTGTGTGTGTGTGTGTGCGTGAGTCCTGCATTCATTAATTCATCTTGCTGAGAGCTACCTCTGCTGAGATGTAACTTGTATCTCAGGCGTTTTGACACAGAGATGCAGTCGCTCAATGCATCACCATTAAACTCAAAACACACCTGTACACACTCTCGCATACAAGCAAACACGTGTATGCATAAGTCCACATACTTGAACCACTCAATGCATCAGCGTTAAACACGTGGTGTACTGCGGCAGGCACCTGCTTGCTGTGCCCTGCCTGTGGTCCTGTATTCTTGTCTTTACTATGCCAGGCACAGGGAGGAGAGGTAGCTTCATTGCATAATGCAGGTGTATCTGACATCCTGATTGATCTATTGGGAGGAGGGAGGCAACTTCACCCTGTCAGACCAAGATCACCTCTCTCTCACACACTGTGTTCCTCTCACCTCCTTTCCCACTCCACCCCCTCTCTCCCTTACCCTCCAGCTGAGAAGTAATGTCTTACTCCAGTCTACATCACTTAGAGTGAGCTTATCTCCCTCTCTCTGTCTCGCTGGCAGAGATAATGTCCTGCTTCCTGACACCGGCAGAGGTGATACCTCATTCACATGCTCTCTCTGTTGGGATATAGTCTCTCTCTCTCTCTCTCTCTCTCTCTGCTTCATGCAAGAGGTGGGTATTTGTACAGTACATTTATGAGTGAGTGTATGTATGTATGTGTGCACGTCTGAAGATTAAGCTCAACACATCTCACACTCCAACACACATGCACTCTGTCCCCGAGTCTCATAAATAAGTAAACCTGTCCTCTGACACTTTGCTCTCCGCAAACCACAGTGCGTGTGTGTGTGTGTCTCATGATGAGTCAGATCCCTGGTTTCCAGTGAGCCAGTGTAAATGCTGCCCGAGGGCTAACACACCTCCATCACCCAGCTCTAAATTACTGCCTGGCCTTGAGACAGCACAGCCCTGCACAGCTGTTTTCATTAGGCAGGTCCAGGACAAACACACACGCTATCACACACACACTCACACACAAAATCAGACACACACACACGCACACACACAGCTATGAAAAGCCAAGGCCTCCAGTGTCACCTCTGACTCTGAGGTTGTGTACAGTAAAATAATTCGAATCTAAACTGGGCAGCCTAGAGAGAAGGGACTAAAAAACAGAGAGAGACGGATTTCAATCTAACTGTCATGTCACATTCTGGGGATTTGAGGGAAGGATATAAAGGTGTAGAAAATGTATGATATGGGTCGTTCCATGTCATTTCAGCAAGCCATGACACCCACCATCTCAGATTGTTCTGAACTCGTTTCTGTAGTTAGAAACAGATAAGATAAGCATTCCGGCCATTGAAATGTATAGCATTCATATAATATTCAATAATTATAGTACCTAACATCCGATGTACCGTTGAAATACATTGGATTTAAACAAAACCAAAGAGTGTGCTGCTGTCATACCTGGTCCATTGACTGCTTACAGGGTAAGAAAACCAATGTTTCATTTTGTAATTTGGGTGAACTATCCCTTTAACAGCAGGAACAGCACCATCTAGTCAGAATCTGGTAATATCAGGATGTAGGATGGGACATGAAGCTGCCAATCATGGTTGGAAATATGTTGATGATACGAATGCGCTTGAAAGCAGGAAACTGCATCAACCATCATCAATGCGGAAGCAACTGGACGAACTCCAAGGACATGCTCCTCAATGAGAAGAAATGTGTAGTGATGCATGTCACTTTCTCTAAAAACCCACTCCCTGCTCCACCCCTCTTCATCAACAGTGTCCCCCTGTCAGAGACATCAAAGGTCAGGGTGCTGGGTCTCACTATCCAGCAGGACCTGCGCTGGAGCAGCCAGGTTGTCACTATGACCACAACCACCAGCAGGAAGCTATTCCTCATCAAGCGCTTCTCTGTAATTAATGAATGTATTTATTTAACTCTTATTTTACCAGGTAAGTTGACTGAGAACACATTCTCATGTACAGCTACGACCTGGGGAATAGTTACAGGAGAGAGGAGGGGGGATGAATGAGCCAATTGGATGCTGGGGTTGATTAGGTGGCCATGATGGTATGAGGGCCAGATTGGGAATTTAGCCAGGACACCGGGGCTAACACCCTACTCTTACGATATGTGCCATGGGATCTTTAGTGACCACCATTTTAACGTCCCATCCAAAAGATGGCACCCTACACAGGGCAATGTCCCCAATTACTGCCATGGGGCATTGGGATATTTTTTTTTTTAGACCAGAGGTAAGAGTGCCTCCTACTGGCCCTTCAACACCACTTCCAGCAGCAACTGGTCTCCAATCCAAGGACTGACGAGGACCAACCCTGCTTAGCTTCAGAGGCAAGCCAGCTAAAACCATTCCTCTGAATTCGTGGGCGTTTTCCAAATGACCCCACGATGAACACTGGAACCAAATATTTAGTATTTAGCTGTTTCAAAAAATATTTTTGCAGACCTACTGTCCATTTGCTTCAGCTACGTAAGACCAGTTCTGTCCCTGCTTGGCACCCTGGCCTCACTCAAACCCTGACTGCTCAGCTGGAGCGTGTCCAGAAGAGAGCCTGCTGAATAATTCTGGGTGGGTCGTACACCAGCTACCGGGAAGCCCTCGAATCCCTCAGAATCATGTCCTTGGAGAACAGATGAGAGCAGATCTGCCTGACATTTTCTAGATCCCTGCAGAACTCCCAGTTTGCAGACTGGCTCCCCCCAACCAGAAAGCAGATTACAGGACGGGCAACCAGCAACAGCCACACACTGAACACTCCCATTACATGCACAGGCCGCTAATCAGAACTCTCCCATTCATCACTAAACTGATTCATGCACACACCCTATAGACCTGGGGCCTTAGAAATGCCTACCTGAGAACTCTAAAGCTGAATTTTCTAAAGCTGCCACCCCAAACCTTGTCTTTGTAGTATTGCTGTTTGTATAGTATATATTGCATATTTTAACATTGTATTATATTAAAAGGGTTTAGGATTTTACTATTCAGCATATGACTGCGAGCAACCATTAAAACCTACTACTACTAACCACTGGGTATCTATGGACCAAGGTCTCTCAACGCAATATTTTCCAGTCTAGTATCTCAAACAACAAGGACCAATAAAAATTCAAGTGGGAGTGACCTGGCACAAATGCATATAAATCTGACACAGTTATTCGTATTGCATAGAAACTTGCTATAGGCCTACATGTTCAAAACACTGTCAGGATTCAACTTACGCAAGCACATTCAGATTGACCACACAGTGGCGCTATAACGGGCACATAATCATCTCTCTTGATCAGTTTGACTCAGAGTAATGGAATTTGGCACACGTGCTCAGGAAGGTGAGTCTAGCTAACCTGTAGAGTATAGTTCTGTTTGGCCTCATGGGGGAACTGTTGGACAGGAAAAATAAATAATGCAAGCTCATTGGCTTATAGCAGCCATATTATTTGAGTTTCTCCCATTCTTCTCTGCAGATCCTCTCAAGTTCTGTCAGGTTGGATGGGGGCTGCACAACTATTTTCTTAGTGGTTCCAAAAATCTTCCATTTAAGAGTGATGGAGGCCACTGTGTTCTTGGGGACCTTCAATGCTGAAGGAATTTTTTGGCACCCTTTCTGTGCCTCGACACAATCCTGTCTCGGAGCTCTACGGATAATTCCTTTGACCTCATGGCTTGGTTTTTGCTCTGACATGCACTGTCAACTGTTGGACCTTATATAGACAGGTGTGTGCCTTTCCAAATAATGTCCAATCAATTGAATTTACCACAGTGGACTACAATCAAGTTGTAGAAACATCTCAAGGATGATCAATGGAAACAGGATGCACCTGAGCTCAATTTTGAGTCTCATAGCAAAGGGTCTGAATACTTAAGGTATTTCTGTATTTTACTTTTAATAAATGTGCAAACATTTCTAACAACCTGTTTTTGCTATGTCATTATGGGGTTTGTGTGTAGATTGATGAGGAATATTTTTTATTTAATCAATTTCAGAATAAGGCTGTAACGTAACAAAATGTGGAAAATGGGAAGGGGTCTGAATACTTTCCAAATGCACTGTACATCAACAACATCTCAGTCAGTAGGAAGCTCTCTCATCCATTTATATGCAGATGATACAGTCTTATACTCAGCTGGCCCCTGCCCTGATTTTGTGTTAAACTTTCTTAGTGTCCAACAAGATTTACCTGCCTTAACCTTGTTCTGAACACCTCCAAAACAAAGGTCACGTGGTTCGGCAGTTAGCCTGTATGTTAATTGACCAATGCATCATTGTGAAGGACATTGACCAAATATATAAATATCTAATTGTTTACTGGCAGGCTGTATAAACAGACTGATCTGTGTAATATGGTCGGATCACTTGGCATGGCTGCATAAACATAGATTGTTTTAATGAGTCAGGGAGTCATGTACAGTATAGTGTCATAGCTTTATCATACCTGTCTTTTTACAGCATGGCATAAACCTAATTGCTGCGAGAACAGACATTCCATTCCAGTCATATTCTTAGTACAAAGCTATGTACTCCATAATGCAGTATTACTAGCAAGCATAGGCCTACAATAACATTACAGACATACTAAGTATCTCTACTCTACTAGGTATGCAGTGTTTTTCACAAAGCTGCTTTAATTTTCTCTTGTCTCAGAGCTCAACCCCAGAATCTAAATGCAGAGTGTGATTCCGTGTTCGATGGGCGTGTTAACCATCCCAGCTAGAATCCATACATCCTCATTCTGGACACAGTCACCACATAAACGGATCAATATATTAAATCAGACAATCAATCATAACGATTACAGATTCAGTGGTCAGCAGAAGTGGCTGAAGAGACAGAGAGAAAGACAGAGACTCGCTCTCTCTCTTTCTCTCTCGCTCCCAGTCTCTCGCGGGTGTGAGAGACAGACAGGTGTTCCCAAGCCAAGCAGAGGAACATACAGTTGGCTAACCTTATGCTAAGATGTCCTTCTGTTCTAGTCATGTTTTACATGTTTGTCCACTGTGCTTTTGTGTCACGCCTCCTAACAGTCACGCCTTCTCACTACTATGCAGACGACACACAACTTTACCTTTCGATGAAACATGGTGAAGCCCTATAAGGAAGTGGATGGCAGCAAATGTTTTACTTTTAAACTCGGACAAAACAAAGATGCTAGTTCGGGTTCCCAAGAAACAAAGAGATCTGACATTGGATCTCGATTGTTGTACAGTCGTCTCAGATACAACTGTGAAGGACCTCGGCGTTACTCTGGACCCTGATCTCTCTTTTGACTTTCTTTTGGCTTTCTGCTATAGAGCTCAGTTTTTATGGAATGGTCTGCCGATCCATGATCATATGATTGAGTGCAGTCTGGCCCAGGGGTGCGAAGGTCAACGGCAAGGCATTGGAGTGACGAACCACCCTTGCCGTCTTCTGCCTGGCTGGCTCCACTGTGATTCTCTGCCTCTGACCCTATTACGGGGGCTGAGCTCTCCCATGCCGTCCCCATGTTGTGCTAGGCTATTTTCGCTATACTCGACATGAGTGGGTTGAGTCACTGACGTGATCTTCCTTCCTGTCCTCGGGCGGTGGGGGAGATCTTCGTGGGCTATACTCAGCCTTGTCTCAGGGTAGTAAGTTAGTGGTCTGTTGATATCCCTTTAGTGGTGTCAAGGCTGTGCTTTGGCAAAGTGGGTGGGATTATATCCTGCCCCCACCCCGTCTCAGTCACCAGTATTTATGCTGCAATAGTTTATGTGCCGGGGGATAGGGTCAGTCTTTCATATCTGGTGTAATTCTCCTGTCTTATTTGGTGTCCTGTGTGATCTTAGGTATGCTCCCTTTAATTCTCCCATCGCTCCCTCTCTCCCCTCCCGGAGGACCTGAGTCCTAGGACCATGCCTCAGGACTACCTGGCCTGACGACTCCTGGCTGTCCCAGTCTCCAGTCCACCTGGTCGTGCTGCAGATCCAGTTTCTGCTGTTCTGCCTGCGGCTATGGAATCCTAACCTGTTCACTGGTCGTGCTACCTTGTCCCGGACCTGCTGTTTCGACCTCTGAATGTTCACCTATGAAAAGCCAGCCGACATTTACTCCTGAGGTGCTGACCTGTTGCACCCTCTAAAACCACTTGGATTATTATTTGACCCTGTTGCTCATCTATGAACGTTTGAACATCTTGAAGAACGATTTAGCCTTAATGGCCACGTACTCTTATTATCTCCACCCGGCACAGTCAGAAGAGGACTGTTTATCAAATAAAAATTATGATTTATTTAGAGCATAAGCATTCCTTATTTTAAACATTCAATCTTAGATTAGGTAAAATGGGAAAATTACAATGGTAAAATATTCCAATACGGAGTGCATTGATAGATTATACAATGAATTCACAACGCAATTTTCCAAAGATGATTAGAGTAATTTAGATTAATTATCCTTATCTGCATAACAAGTACAAACATCTGCTAACAGTAGAGACTAACTGTAAACTGTGGAACAGATCAGAGTGAGTACAAGGTCAGTTTACTACAGTATCAGTCTCCTGATACAAACAGGCAGAGAATGCTCTCTGTTTTTCTAGAAACGTCCATGACTGGAGCCTTAATGTTGAGACCTACATTTCATTCCAACACTTCCATCTATGCAACTTCATACTCAACTAGGGCCCGATTCTGACTTAGGACATTTCTACCTTTCCTACATATACCTTTCCTACGCACACCTTTCCTAGGCATTTCTCGGTAGTTAGTATTCAGACCTTATGCAGGTGCGTAACGGCCTTTGCAGGCGTGGTTCCGTTGCGCGAGCTGAATACATTTAATTCAACCCACCTGCTTCAAGATGTCCACTATCATCCCCGTGCCCAAGAAAGGGAAAGTAACTGAACTGAATGACTACCGACCAGTAGCACTTACTTCTGTTATCATGAAGCGCTTCGAGAGGCTAGTGAAAGACCACATCACCTCCTCCCTCCCCAAAACACTCAACCCTCTCCAATTCGCCTAACACCTTAACAGATCCACAGATTACGCAATCACCATTGCACTTCACACTGCCCTTACCATCCTGGATAAAAGCAATACATATGTGAAGATGCTGTTCATCGACTACAGCTTCGCCTTCAATACCATAGTGCCCTATAAGCTCATTACAAAGCTCATGGCCCTGTGTTTGAACTCCTATCTGGGTCCTGGACTTCCTGACGGGCCGCCCCCAGGTGGTGAAGGTAGGCAACATTACCTCCTCGACACTGATTCTCAACACGGGGGCCCCACAAGGGTGCGTCCTCATATCCCTCCTGTATTCCCTGTAAACCCACGACTGCGTGGCCTCACACAGTTCCAACTCCATCATCAAGTTCGCTGATGACACAACAGTAGTAGGCCTGATTACCAACAACGATGAGACAGCCTACAGGAAGGAGGTATGCACTCTGACAGCGTGGTGCCAGGTAAACAACATCTCCCTCAACATTAGCAAAACAAAGGAGCTGATTGTGGACTTCAGGAGGAACCAGGCTGGACACGCCCACATCCTCATCAACCGGGCCGCCGTGTAGACAGTCAATAACAAATTCCAGGTGGTCTAACCCTATGGACACCGTAGTGTCCACAACCTCAGGATGCTGAAGAAATTCGGCCTGTCTCAGAGGGCCCTCACAGTGTTCTACAAGAGCACCATCGAGGAGCATACTGTCGGGCTGCATCACAGCCTGGTACGGCAACTCCACCGCCGCGGACCGCAAGGCTCTTTAGAGGGTGATACGTGCAGCCGAACGCACCATTGGGTGCACACTGCCTGCCCTACAGGACACCTACACCACCAGGTGTCGCAGGAATGCCAAGAAGATCATCAGGGGCCCATCCACCCAAGCCATGCCCTGTTCTCCCCTCTTCAATCACTCAGACACAGGCAATACAGGAGCATCATGGCAAAAACTGGAAGATTGGCCAATAGTTTCTACCCTCAGACCATCAGGCTGCTGAATAGCCACCACTAGTCAGCTACCTGCACCCCCTCCCCCCTGCTCCTCCCCCTATTCACTTAGTCCTGCATGTTGGAGCTCTGAGCCTGAGATGTTCACTGTACCCTGCAATCACACCTGCAACCCTGTATATGTGACTATTAAACACTCAATCTGAAAACCCTCCCACTTGCTGGCCAACAGACCTTTTCGTGGAGTTCATTCAATAGGGTTCTCAGCACATTTATCTAAAGCCATCCCTTTAAAGTTGGTGTACCTTTACTCGCCGTGTTTGGAGGAGGAGGATTGCTGCCTATGACCCCAAGAACACCATCCTCACCGTCAAACATGGAGGTGGAAACATTATGCTTTGGGGGTGTTTTTCTGCTAAAGGGACAGGACAACTTCACCGCATCAAAGGGACGATGGACGGCGCCATGTACCGTCAAATCTTGGGTGAGAACATCCTTCCCTCAGCCAGGGCATTGAAAATGGGTCGTGGATGGGTATTCCAGCATGACAATGACCCAAAACACACGGCCAAGGCAACAAAGGAGTGGCTCAAGAAGAAGCACATTAAGGTCCTGGAGTGGCCTAGCCAGTCTCCAGACCTTACCCCATAGAAAATCTGTGGAGGGAGCTGAAGGTTCGTGTTGCCAAACGTCAGCCTCGAAACCTTAATGACTTGGAGAAGATCTGCAAAGAGGAGGAGTGGGACAAAATCCCTCCTGAGATGTGTGCAAACCTGGTGGCCAACTACAAGAAACATCTGACCTCTGTGATTGCCAACAAGGGTTTTGCCACCAAGTACTAAGTCATGTTTTGCAGAGGGGTCAAATACTTATTTCCCTCATTAAAATGCAAATCAGTTCATAACATTTTTGACATTTCTTTTTCTGGATTTTGTTGTTGTTATTCTGTCTCTCACTGTTCAAATAAACCTACCATTAAAATTATAGACTGATCATGTCTTTGTCAGTGGGCAAACGTACAAAATCAGCAAGGGATCAAATACTTTTTTCCCTCACTGTATATGGAAAGGTTCCGAATATTAGGGATCAATAAAAGAAAGCCATGTAAATACGCGCATATTCGTCTCCTTTTCAGCACCAATTGGTAGATAAAAAAATACTCTGATCTTATATATTAGTGTTAGGAAAGTATTTATGGATAATAATTTTAAAAAGTAACCCTAATAATACTCACTAATCATGGAACTGTGATGGCAATAGTCCAGTTGTCATGAACCGTGGCCAGGCTCCAGGTTTAAACTGCTACAGTTGAAGTCGGAAGTTTACATACACTTAGGTTGGAGTCATTAAAACTTGTTTTTCAACCAATCCACACATTTCTTGTTAACAAACTATAGTTTTGGCAAGTCGGTTAGGACATCTACTTTGTGCATGACACAAGTAATTTTTCCAACAATTGTTTACAGACTTATAATTCACTGTATCACAATTCCAGTGGGTCAGAAGTTTACATCCACTAAGTTGACTGTGCTTTAAAACAGCTTGGGAAATTCCAGAAAATAATGTCATGGCTTTAGAAGCTTCTGATAGGCTACTTGACATCATTTGAGTCAATTGGAGGTGTACCTGTGGATGTATTTCAAGGCCTATCTTCAAACTCAGTGCCTCTTTGCTTGACATCATGGGAAAACCAAAAGAAATCAGCCAAAACCTCAGAAAAAAATGTGTAGACCTCCACAAGTCTGGTTCATCCTTGGGAGCAATTTCCAAACGCCTGAAGGTACCACGTTCATCTGCACAAACAATAGTACGCAAGTATAAACACCATGAGACCACTCAGCCGTCATACCGCTCAGGAAGGAGACGCATTATGTCTCCTAGAGATGAACGTACTTTGATGCGAAAAGTGCAAATCAATCCCAGAACAACAGCAAAGGACCTTGTGAAGATGCTGTAGGAAACAGGTACAAAAGTATCTATATCCACAGTAAAACGAGTCCTATATCGACATAACTTGAAAGGCCGCTCAAGCAAGGAAGAAGACACTGCTCCAAAACCACCATAAAAAAGCCAGACTACGGTTTGCAACTGCACATGGGGATAAAGATCGTACTTTTGGGAGAAATGTCCTCTGGTCTGATGAAACAAAAATAGGAACTGTTTGGCTATAATGACCATCGTTATGTTTGGAGGAAAAAGGGGGCTGCTTGCAAGCCGAAGAACACCATCCCAATGTGAAGCACGGGGGTGGCAGCATCATGCTGCAGGAGGGACTGGTGCACTTCACAAAATAGATGGCATCATGAGGAAGGAAAATTATGTGGATATATTGAAGCAACATCTCAAGACATCAGTCAGGAAGTTAAAGCTTGGTCGCAAATGGGTCTTCCAAATGGACAATGACCCCAAGCATACTTCCAAAGTTGTGGCAAAATGGCTTAAGGACAACAAAGTCAAGGTATTGGAGTGGCCATCACAAAGCCCTGACCTCAATCCTATAGAAAATGTGTGGGCAGAACTTAAAAGGCATGTGCGAGCAAGGAGGCCTACAAACCTGACTCAGTTACACCAGCTCTGTCAGGAGGAATGGGCCAAAATTCACCCAACTTATTGTAGGAAGCTTGTGGAAGGCTACCCGAAACGTTTGACGCAAGTTAAACAATTTAAAGGCAATGCTACCAAATACTAATTGAGTGTATGTAAACTTCTGACCCACTGGGCATGTGATGAAAGAAATAACATCTTAAATAAATAATTCTCTCTACTATTATTCTGACATTTCACATTCTGAAAATAAAGTGGTGATCCTAACTGACCTAAGACAGGGAATTTTTATTAGGATTAAATGTCAGGAATTGTGAAAAACTGAGTTTAAATGTATTTGGCTAAGGTGTATGTAAACTTCCGACTTCAACTGTACATATGGTCTGCGTTCCAATAATGATTCAAATAGACTAATATGTTAGCCTAATATTATCCACTATTGCTAGTGATCCTCAGGAACAACCACACGAACGTGACAAAGGAAAGAAAGGTAAACTAACGATCCCACTGGGGGCACATTGGTTGAATCAACATTGTTTCCACCAACGTGGAATAGATGTTGAATTGATGTGTGGAGGAATGGAATGATACAAAAATAAACAGTGAAAAGTCCAGGCATAGAATTAATAAAACATTCTAGAAATCATAAATGAACGTGGTAGGTTTGGCGCTATACTGTCATTTGCACATGGCTACAGAAGCCTATAGCTTGGGTCTCAAAATGTCATCGCTGTAGGTTATAAGACCAGCATTACATAAAATTCACTGTGGAAAAGTGTCACACCCTGGCTCTGGGACTCTATTTGTTGAGCCAGGGTGTGTTTATTCTATGTGTTATATTTCTATGTTGGGGGTTCTAGTTTGTCATTTTCTATGTTGGCCTGAGTGACTCCCAATCAGAGGCAACGAGTGTCAGCTGTTTGCTGGTTGTCTCTGATTGGGAGCCATATTTAAACTGTCGGTTTTTCCTTTGTGTTTTGTGGGTTCTTGTTTCAAGTTGGTTGTGTTTTACCATGTACTGTCACGTTACCGTCTTTTGTTGTTTTCATCACGTTTCGCTAATAAACGAGTATGTTTGCCTGCAACGCTGCGCCTTGGTCTACTCCTTACCCTGACGTTCGTGACAGAAGAACCCACCATACCAGGACCAAGCAGCGTGTCCAGGAATCGGCAGCCTGGACGTGGGAACAGATTTTGGACGGGCAGGGGTCCTGGACCTGGGAGGAGATCCTGGCCGGGATGGATCGCCGGCCATGGAGTGAGACAATTGAGAGGCGACGGAGAGAGGAGCAACGGCGTAAGCAGTGTCAGCGTTGGACAGTCGAGAGGCAACCCCCAAAAATTTTTAGGGGGGGGCACACGGCATGGACGACGGGGCTGACGGAGGCAGAAAAGGGGCGGATTCAGAAGGCCACCAGGTTACGGGGGCCACTGGTCAAAGCAGGGAGGGAAGGTGTAGAGGCACGGCGAGAGGTACTGGGGTGTGTTACCAGTCCGGTCCGGCCCGTTCCAGATCCCGAGGTAGAGCCAGTGGTGTGTCCCCAGTACGGTCCGGCCTGTTCCAGCCCCTCGCACCAAGTGTACGGTGCGCGTCGCCAGCCCGGTCCGGCCTGTTCCTGCTCCTCGCACCAAACCTACGGTATGCGTCGCCAGCCCGGTCCGGCCTGTTCCTGCTTCACGCACCAAGCCTATGGTGTGCGTCGGCAGCCCGGTCCGGCCTGTCCCTGCTCCACGCACCAAGCCTACGGTGTGCGTCGCCAGCCCAGCCCGGCCTGTCCCTGCTCCACGCACCAAGCCTACGGGGTGCGTCGCCAGCCCAGCCCGGCCTGTCCCTGCTCCTCGCACCAGGCCAGGGGTGCGCATCGTCAGCCCGGTCCGGTCCATTCCTGCTCCACGCACCAAGCCAGGGGTGTGTATCGTCAGCCCGGTTCGGCCAGGTGCTACTCCACGCACCAAGCCAGGGGTGCGTATGGTCAGCCCGGTCCGTTCCTGCTCCACGCACCAAGCCAGGGGTGCGTGTCGTCAGTCCGGCTCCGGCCAGCGGGGCTAGACCGGACCAGGGGCGCTATGGGGGGTTGATTGGAGGGTGGTGGGCAAGGCCGGAGCCAGAACCGCCGCCGAGGAGGTATGCCCACCCAGCCCTCCCCTGTTTAGCTCTTATTGAGGCGCGGTCGCAGTCCGCGCCTTTAGGGGGGGGGGGTACTGTCACACCCTGGCTCTGGGACTCTATTTGTTGAGCCAGGGTGTGTTTATTCTATGTGTTATATTTCTATGTTGGGGGTTCTAGTTTGTCATTTTCTATGTTGGCCTGAGTGACTCCCAATCAGAGGCAACGAGTGTCAGCTGTTTGCTGGTTGTCTCTGATTGGGAGCCATATTTAAACTGTCGGTTTTTCCTTTGTGTTTTGTGGGTTCTTGTTTCAAGTTGGTTGTGTTTTACCGTGTACTGTCACGTTACCGTCTTTTGTTGTTTTCATCACGTTTCGCTAATAAACGAGTATGTTTGCCTGCAACGCTGCGCCTTGGTCTACTCCTTACCCTGACGTTCGTGACAAAAAGTTGATATGTTGATATGATTCAGTTTGCTGCCATATGACTGGTTTCACATTTGTCATCTCCAGCGATCATAAGGTAAAATAAAAAAATGTAGGGCTGGGATGATACCAGTATCGTGATACTCGTTAGTATAGTGGCAAGGAAACAAAACCCGAAGCAGATTTAACTTCTTTAGGAAAACAGCATTAATGTTGGAAACAAACATCATCATCATCCAAGGTCTCATTTATTTATTTTCTAAGATATAGCAGAACATATTTTACATACATAATGTTTTTAAAAGGACCAAAGAGTTAGGTCTGCTTCCTGTTTTCATTTTTGGCATGGAAAAAAATATTGTGATACTGGAATAATCCCAGCCTTAATAAAATGGGACTTACGTTACATTATTACTTAAGAATAGAACATAAATAGGTCTCTGACGTGAACACAACAAAATCATTCGGAAAGTATTCAGACCCCTTGACTTTTTCCACATTGTTACGTTACAGCCTTATTCTAAAATGGGTTAAACAGTTTTTTCCCCCTCATCAATCTACACACAATACCCCATAATGACAAAGCAAAAACTGGTTTTTAGACAATTTTGCAAATGTATATAAAAAAAAAATACTGAAATATTACATTTACATAAGTATTCAGACTCTTTACTCAGTACTTTGTCGAAGCACCTTTGGCAGCGATTACAGCCTCGAGTCTTCTTGGGTATGACGCTACAAGCTTGGCATACCTGTACTTGGGGAGTTCCTCCCATTCTTCTCTGCAGATCCTCTCAAGCTCTGTCAGGTTGGATTGGGAGTGTTGCTGCACAGCTATTTTCAGGTCTCTCCAGAGATGTTCAATCGGGTTCAAGTCCGGGCTCTGGCTGGGCCACTCAAGGACATTCAGAGACTTGTTCCAAAGCCACTCCTGTGTTGTCTTGGCTGTGTGCTTAGGGTCGTTGTCCTGTTGGAAGGTGAACCTTCGTCCCAGTCTGAGGTCCTGAGCTCTGGAGTAGGTTATCAAGGATCTCTCTGTACTTTGCTCCATTCATCTGTCCCTGACTAGTCTCCCAGTCCCTGCTGCTGAAACACATATCCACAGCATGATGCTGCCACCACCATGCTTCACCGTAGGGATGGTGCCAGGTTTCCTCCAGACGTGATGCTTGGCATTCAGGCCAAATAGTTCAATCTTTGTTTCATCAGACCAGATAATCTTTTTTCTCATGGTCTGAGAGTCTTTAGGTGCCTTTCTGACCACTCTATCATAAAGGCCTGGTTGGTGGAGTGCTGCAGAGATGGTTGTCCTTCTGGAAGTCTCTCCCATCTCCACAGAGGAACTTTGGAGCTCTGTCAGAGTGACCGTCGGGTTCTTGGTCACCTCTCTGACCAAGGCCCTTCTCCCCTGATTGCTGAGTTTGGCCGGGCGGCCAGCTCTAGGAAGAGTCTTGGTGGTTCTAAACATCTTCCATTTAAGAATGATGGAGGCCACTGTGCTCTTGGAGACCTTCAATGCTGCAGAAATGTTTTGGTTCCATTCCCCAGATCTGTGCCTCGACACACTACTGTCTCGGCACTCTACGGACAATTCCTTCAACCTCATGCCTTGGTTTTTGCTCTGACATGCACTGTCAACTGTGGGACCTTATATAAACAGTTGTGTGCCTTTCCAAATCATGTCCAATCAATTGAATTGACGGACGGAGAATTTCTACAAACCTGTTTTCGCTTTGTCATTATGGGGTATTGTGTGTAGCTTGATGAGGGAAAAAATACTATTTAATCCATGTTAGAATAAGGCTGTAACGTAACAAAATGTGGAAAAAGTCAAGGGTTCTGAATACTTTCCGAATGCACTGTAAATCACATGATGAATACCTAAAGAATCATAGGCTGTCTTTGCATTTCGTAGTATCTGTGTGTTCCTTTCTCTGTGCAACCCTCAATACAGATAAGTATTTTCCTCCCGGAGGAAAAAGGCCAAGTTTTCCTCTCCAACTGGTGAGGAATTTAATCTACAGAGATGACAGGGAGGGTGAGCAATGGCACAGTGATGGATAACATTTTAGAAAAATTACTTAATTCCCCAGGAATTGAACAGATTAATTTCTCATCGTTGACAGTGACACTAGCGCATTCTTGTCTTCAAAGGGCTGAGTAAATGTTGATTTTCTCTCTCTCTCATGCTCCCTTATCTGCTATCTGAGGGAGAGGGGGGAGAGAGAAAGAGAAAATCGAGGGGGGGAGAGTGGGGAAGAGAGCAAGGGAGAGAAGAGAAAGAGGGAGAGCGAGTTGAGGGGGTAGAGACAGAAAGAGAGGTAGGCTTCACAGGGCCTATGGACGCTTCTCCTCCCCTCTCCTAGCTTGTTTGCAGGATCAATAAGTTCGCTGTAAACAAGGCCTCGGTCAACAACAACCTTCACACCAGCCACCCGAAACTACCCCAACATACACACACACACACTCTGCCCCACAGCCTACATCCCAGGCCCACACTCATCTCTCTCCACAGTTCAAGTGCATGCAGTACGAACCACACTGACACCACGCTGCTGCCAAACCAATCCATAAATAGACAACAATCACTGTTTCGCAAAACAAGCGATATCTATATCAACCCCTACACCAAGCTGTTTATCATCATTAGTCTCACTGGCAGGCCAAGGGAAAGTTGTGCCAATGCAGTGGGTCTGCTACAGTGTCGGATGGAAGGATAGAAAGAGGGATAGATGGAAGGCTAGAGGGACAGTATCGGGATATACAGTACCAGTCAAAAGATTGGACACACCTACAAAGGGTATTTCTTTATTTTTTTACTATTTTCTATATTGTAGAATCATGTAATAACCAAAAAAAGTGTTAAACAAATCAAAATATATTTTATATTTGAGATTCTTCAAATAGCCACCCTTTGCCTTGATGACAGCTTTGCACACTCTTGGCGTTCTCTCAACCAGCTTCATGAGGTAGTCACCTGGAATGAATTTCAATTAATAGGTGTGCCTTCTGAAAAGTTAATTTGTGGAATTTCTTTCCTTCTTAATGCGTTTGAGCCAATCAGCTGTGTTGCGACAAGGTAGGGGGTGGTATACAGAAGATAGCCCTATTTGGTAAAAGACCAAGTCCATATTATGGCAAGAACAGCTCAAATAAGCAAAGACAAATGACAGTCCATCATTACTTTAAGACATGAAGGTCAGTCAATACGGAACATTTCAAGAACTTTGAAAGTTTGTTCAAGTGCAGTCGCAAAAACCATCAAGCGCTATGATGAAACTGGCTCTCATGAGGACCGCCACAGGAATGGAAGACCCAGAGTTACCTCTGCTGCAGAGGATAAGTTCATTAGAGTTACTGGCCTCAGAAATTGCAGCCCAAATCAATGCTTCACAGAGTTCAAGTAACAGACACATCTCAACATCAACTTTTTAGAGAAGACCACGTGAAATCAGGCCTTCATGGTCGAATTGCTGCAAAGAAACCACTACTAAAGGACACCAATAAGAAGAAGAGACTTGCTTGGGCCAAGAAACAGGAGCAATGGACATTAGACGGGTGGAAATGTGTCCCTTGGTCTGGAGTCCAAATTGGAGATTCTTGGTTCCAACCACCGTGTCTTTGTGAGACGCGGTGTGGGTTAACAGATTATCTCTGCATGTGTGGTTCCCACTGTAAAGCATGGAGGAGGAGGAGTTATGGTGTGGGGGTGCTTTGCAGGTGACACTGTCTGTGATTTCAAGGTACACTTAACCAGCATTGCTACCACAGATTCCTGCAGCGATACGCCATCCTATCTGGTTTGGGCTTTGTGGGACTATCATTTGTTTTTCAACAGGACAATGACCCAACACACCTCCAGGCTGTGTAAGGCTATTTGACCAAGAAGGAGAGTGATGGAGTGAAGCTGGTTGAGAGAATGCCAAGAGTGTGCATATATGGAACCAAGGCAAAGGCTTGCTATTTGAAGAATCTCAAATATAAAATATGTTTTGATTTGATTGACACTTTTTTGGTTACTACATGATTCCATATGTGTTATTTAATAGTTTCGATGTCTTCGCTATTATTCTACAATGTAAAAAATAGTAAAAATAAAGAAAAACCCTTGAATGAGTAGGTGTGTCCAAACTTTTGACTGGTAGTATAGATACTGAGGGAGCGAGGGATGCACTGAGGGAGATGAGGAGGAGGGGGGTGTATTCCCTTGACACAAATGGCTGGCAAGGACACATGAGGGAGGGCCCTGGATATTTTTTTGGGGCAGTGCCTTCCAGCCAACAGAACTCAGAGGAGATTATTGATGGCTTAGACTGGGATCAACTTTTCACTGAGGACTGATTTACTGGTTATAGCGGGAGCAGCAGGGCCTACTGTACCACTGTCACTGGGCTGCTGGTTGACAGAAAACATAGGCCTACAGTAGGACATTTTTGTAGGGGTTGACCAACCTTAGCGATACGGTCTTCGTCCTCGAATCGTGGAAACAGAAGTCTCATAAAATGTCCTTGTCCAGTTGCATGTCCATTTCAATGTGTACTCTGCCATCTTGTCCATTTCAAGTCTTCGCTTATTGATCGAGATAGTGGTCTGTCATCATGGGCGGCAGGTAGCTTAGTGGGTTAGAGCGTTGTGCCAGTAACCGAAAGGTCGCTGGTTCTAATCCCCGAGCCGACTAGGTGAAAAATCTGTCGATGTGCCCTTAAGCAAGGCCCTTAACCCTAATTGCTCATGTAAGTCGCTCTGGATAAGAGTGTCTGCTAAATGACGTAAATGTACAAATGTAAATGACATGTGGCACTTTGGGTTGGACCCACCTGTATCAATGAGAGAAGACCTGAAATAGACAAAATGGTCTACACATTGTTGGATTAATTAATGGAGCCAGAAAAGTATTTATTTTAATAATGGAGCATTTTCTAAATTCGAACGGATCCACTGCAACTGGACGACTTCTTATGAGACTCCTGTTTCCACGAAGACAGTATCACACCAAGCTAAGGTTTGCCAAAAATTCTCTGTGCTACACCAAACAGAACCTAACCTGTAACTCCCAGTATAATAGATAAAATGTTTGGTTAAATCACATTATCTGGTGTTAGAATTTGTAGCTATTTTGAAGGGTAGGCCTAAGTTTATTTAGCCTACCTTGTAGGATGTTTGCCCCCTCTTTTTTGTATATCCTCAGTAGGCTACCAGCTAGTGGCGTAGGCAGGAATCCGATGATGGCAGGGCCAGCAAAAATGTAGTTGGGCCAAAACTTAGGCACTCAAATCATTAAATTATTATAAAAGCTACCCTATACCTTACAGTAATCGATCGCATACAACAAACCATCAAACATACCAAATATATTGTAAGCCTACATAAATCCATGACTCTAGCATTTAATATAGATGTAGGATCTTAATTTGATCACCCTGTTGCAGAACTTTCCTGCAATGCAGGGAAATGTAAAACTTGTAGTGTATTTGAGATTTTTTTAAAGGCTTCTGAAGTCTAATTTCTACTTTGAAATTTCAGACTTGATTTTGCCTTACAAAAAATGTATCAACCCCTACAAAAATGTTCATTAATTATAATCCACATAATAATTCAGTATTATTAAAATGCAGTATTATTTTCCTGCTGTAGCAAACTGGCTCAAATTAAGATGCTATATCTGTAGATGTGTCTGGAACTAACAGGTGTGCCAGACGGCCTACTGTAGTTTTTCTTTTTTGTGGCTTGGAATTCGAATCGTGTTAACTGCAGTCCTACTTTATATTGCTAGAATGCCTATTGCGAAACGTCTTAAAAAATGTTTTACATTGATTACATTTGAACACCTCTGAACCATGGGTCTAGGTTTCATACCGTCTTGTTTACAGTCCCGTATCCATTCCTGCCGTGGATTTGTTGAGCAACGCTCCCGTCAGCTGTGATGAAGGCGCGCTTGGCGGTAGCTACACCTGCTTGTCTGGCCGGTTCTGTGGGTTGTTGTATAAAAACTGGGGGTGATTTCGGAGTCTTTCAGACAGAGATAGAGGAAACATAAGCGTTATGCTGCAGACAAAAGGCGTTCAACCCAGAGCCACATGGTTCCCATGGAAACTTCCTTTCCTCAGTTTCTAGTAGCTATTTATGGGGCTGTGATGTCTGTGACATGTTGGTTGTTGCAGGCGGAGGATAAATTAACATATCAAGGGCCATAAATCTAAGAAGCACTGTCTGTTAATGCAATTGTACACTGAATTAATATAAACAAAACATGTAAAGTGTTGGTCCCGATTCATGAGCTGAAATAAAAGATCAAAGTAATTTTCTGTTCACACAAAAAGCTTATTTCTCACAAATGTTGCACAAATTTGTTTACATCCCTGTTAGTGAGCATTTCTCCTTTGCCAAGACAATCCATCCACCTGACAGGTGTGGCATATCAATAATCTGATTAAACAGCATGATCATTACACAAGTGCACCTTGTGCTTGGGACAATTAAAGGCCACTCTAAAATGTTTTGTCCCACAACTCAATGCCACAGATGTCTCAAGTTTTGAGGGAGCGTGCAATTGGCATGCTAACTGCAGGAATATTTTATGTTCATTTCTGTACCATAAGCCGCCAACGTTGTTTTAGAGAATTTGGCAGTACGTCCAACCGGCCTCACAACCACAGACCACGTGTAACCACGGTAGCTCAGGACCTCCACATCCAGCTTCTTCACCCGCGGGACCATCTGAGACCAGCCACCCGGACAGCTGATGAAACTGTAGGTTTGCACAACCGAAGAATTTCTGCACAAACTGTCAGAAACCGTCTGGGGAAGCTCATCTGCATGCTTGCCGTCCTCACCAGGGTCTTGACCTGACTGCAGTTCGGTGTCGTAACCGACTTCAGTGGGCAAATGCTCACCTTCGATGGCCACTGGCATGCTGGAGAAGTGTGCTCTTCATGGATGAATCCCGGTTTCAACTGTGGGCGAGCGGCCCCATGTCGCAACACAATTCCTGGAAGCTGAAAATGTCCCAGTTCTTCCATGGCCTGCATACTCACCAGACATGTCACCCATTGAACATATTTGGGAGGAGTGGGACAACATTCCAAACAACAGCCTGATCAACTCTATGCGAAGGAGATGTGTCACGCTGCATGAGGCAAATGGTGGTGACACCAGATACTGACTGGTTTTCTGATCCACGCCCCTACCTTTTTTGTAAATGTATCTGTAACCAACAGATGCATATCTATCTGTATTCCCAGTCGTGAAATCCATAGATTAGGGCCTAATTTATTTATTTCAATTGACTGATTTCCTTATATGAACTGTAACTCAGTAATTTCTTTGAAATTGTTGCATGTTGCGTTAATATTTTTTATCAATGTATATAAGGAACATGATTGGTTTGCATGCACACACATCAAATGTTACAAGCTAAAGATAACCATGGACTCAATCTAATGCTATTTAAAGGTCTAATGCAGCCATTTGTATCTCAATATTAAATAATTTCTGGGTAACAATGAAGTACCTTACTGTGATTGTTTTCAATCAAAATGCTCAAAAAAATATAAAAATGTGTTTCTTAGCAAAGAGCAATTTCTCAAGCAAGAATTTTGCTAGGACTGTCTGGGAGTGGTCTGAGTGGGGAGGGGAAAACTGAAAACTAGCTGTTATTGGAAGAGGTGTTTGGAACTCTTTCTTATTGGTCTAGTAACTAATTTACCGCCTGGTGATGTCACCAAGCAGGCCAAATCCCACCAAAACAGGCTGAAATTTGAGGTGGTATTTTCAAACAGCTCTTACACTAAAACAACATTATCATTTTCACAATTTTACAGAATTATTCCAACCTCAGTGTGGAAATATATATAAAACACAGGACAATCATGTTTTTGACTGCACTTGGCCTTTAAAGATCAAGATATTTTGTACTTTTTTTGTCATTTAATCAGTGAAGCATCATTCAAATCTTCTGGCTATAAACTGCCTGACGTACAGGAACTGCAAACACGAGTCATGACCTAGTTTCTGTCTGTGTGTTTATGGGAATTATAGGAAGATCTCTGTCTGTAGTGTAGATGGTGATTGAAGATCATCCAGAGACACTAATCCGATAGCAGTATAACCACATTACAACCATGTGTCAACATCAATGAGACTGACTCAACGTTTGTGCCCCAAATGGCACCCTATTACCCACGTAGTGCACTACTTTTGACCAGGACCCATATGGCTCTGGTCAAAAGTAGTACACTATATTGGGAATAGGGTGCCATTGGGGACAGACACAACCTTCTGATGCACCAGACTGACGCTAGGCCAGGCCCAGGTAATGACTTTATCTAACCACCATGACATGATGACATTGACATGGAAATTAACAATGACATTGAACTTCAAAGATTTTCCTCACGAGAAACCAGCGGTTCCAACAAATGTGGGTTTGACAGAATGAATTAACTGACCTTACCAGGGTCCTGAAATAGGACCTGAAATGAAGCCTCTTGACATCTCACTCTGAGACAGACAGTAAGTAGTTCAGAATATAAGTGAAAACAAGGATAAATACATTTCAACACATTCAAACCTGAGACTTATAGAATAGAATTTGACAGTGAATGCAGAATTCAGATTCTTGGGGGAATTTCACTCTCCAAACAATGGAAAATGGAAACTGGCAGTAATAATAATATCCTGGCTCAATATAAAACATTGACTCAGCTCCCTATAGATGTATTTCATCTGAACTATTGTTCTGACAGTATCTGTCCCACCAGAATAATGTTCAGTTCTAAATACATTTTTAACCGCCAACGGACAGTGCAGAGCAGACCCGTTGGCCCATCAGGATTGAAATTGCCCAGTGAATGAGAACAGAGCAGAGCACCACCACTGATGCAGAATTACAGTACTATAGTAGGGACTGATTGAATCTCAATGTTAAATTAAAGTCTCCCTACCATCCTATCTAAGCCAATATGACACCAATGCCGATGGAACTTCGCAAATCAATTTGATTGGAGATACGCAACACACTCCCCACCTCTCGTCATGAGCCGTCCGGCCGTTACTGAGAAACAAATTCCAGATTTTTAACAGGGTTGTTAGCATTAGGAGAAAATACAATTTCTTGCCCACACCTAGCTCAATATCTAGGTGTTGGATAAGAGACTACAGCGTCCATAGTGACCATTAGACTTGCCATCTTTCAGACTGAATTAGTTTGTAGGGGCAACAGTTTTGATTACATTTATAATTTAATCGCTCTCATGTGCCAATAGAGAACCAACAATGTGCTAATATCTTTTTTGCCAAATCTCAGAGTTGCTGCACAACAGCAGCAGCTAGCTAGTAGCAGGCTAGCACCTGTAGCTAGCTAAGTATATTTTGCTATGGAAGGTTTTCAGATGGCTGAAGTCATTTGTGAAAACTAAATCAGAGCACAAACAAATAAGCTAGCGAACATCCTTGGATGCTATTATAGCCTGTTTGCTAGCCAACTAGCCAGTAGCTACATGCCAAAGAGGCTGTAATATAGCTGTATAGATCGTAGACCGCAACTCAATGTTGACAATATATCCTAGCTAGCTACATTCTTCCATAAAGCATAGCTAGCTAGCTAAGTAGCTGATTTTTTTATTTTTTTTGCTAGCTAAGTTGAATCTAAACCAGGCCAGTACACATCAACACAGTCGCTGTTCGAGCATCCAGAACAAATTCCAGCCCTTAACTTATGATGCATTCATTCAGTACCTTCCCTCCTATCAATTCAATTTTCTTCATGCCATTTAAATCAAAATCTGCACTGACTGATCAACAGTTTCAAGTTACTATTCAATGTGTTCCCAAAAATCTGAACCCAATAAGCAAAATTACGTTTAAAAGACGTATTTTCCAGACGTTGAAGTTAGGTTCATTTTAGGTTCTGAAAATACGTATTTTCCGGACGTTGAAAATACGTATTTTCCGGACGTTGAAATCAGGTTCATTTTCGGTTCTGAATTAATGTTAACAATACTTTCTCTACTTTTTTTTATGTACTGTAATGTACTGTACTCTGCTGTGCTCTACTACAGTGGTTCTCAAACCTCTCCTCGGGGACCCCAGACATTTCACAAGTTTTACATTTTAGTAATTTAGCAGACAATCTTTTCCAGAGCGAAAATTCATCTTAAGATACTGTAGCTAGGTGAGATTCAAGAGCTTGAGAATGAGTTGACAAGTTGAATCAGGTGTGCTAGCGCTGGAATAGATCAATTACATGGAAGGGGAACCGGACCAAATCTAAACCAAACATTGACATCTAAATTCCCGGCTATGAAAAGCCAATTGACATTTACTCCTGATGTCCTGACCTGTTGCAACCACTACAACCACTGTGATTATTATTTGACCCTGCTGGTCATCTATGAACGTTTGAACATCTTGGAGAAAAATCTGGCCTTAATGGCCATTTGCTGTTATAATCTCGACCCGACACAGCCAGAAGGGGACTGGCCACCCCTCAGAGCCTGGTTCCTCTCTAGGTTTCTTCTTAGGTTTCTGCCTTTCTAGGGAGTTTTTCCTAGCCACCGTGCTTCTACATCTGCATTGCTTGCTGTTTGGGGTTTTAGGCTGGGTTTCTGTATAGCACTTTGTGACATCTGCTAATGTAAAAAGGGCTTTATAAATACATTTGATTGATTGATTGATGGATTGGTCTATGATTGGTTCAGATTTTGACCAAAAATCAATATCCGTGGACGAGATTCCCTAAAAACACACCACTTCAATACAGTTTTGACTTTTTCGTAGCATGTTAGGAGAATTAATGTAGCAGGTTAGGAGAATTAAGTTAAGGTTATGAAAAGGGTTAGCAAAAATGCTCTCCTAACCTGCTACGAAAAGTCACTTGTATCGAAGTGGCATGTTTTTAGGGAGTCCCGTACGTGGACGTTGGAATCAAGGCCGGTTCAGGCCGCACCAAAAAAAGAGAAGGGGGTTCGGTCCCCTTAGTGGGAAGTAGCCATCAGCAAGTACAAAACTGGAGGGGGGTCTGGTGGGAGTTCTTTCCAAATGCTCACTCAGCCAACTTATTCAGTACTTTGAGAGTCACTTACAAGAACTGTAATGTGCTTAATGTAAAGCAGCTGTTGATATTCACCCCCCTCCCCTCTTTAAAAGAGAGAGAATCCATATGTTTTGTATTAATACAAATAGCCATGTTTATGACGTAATAGCCAGGGCCCGGTTTCCCGATAGTGATGGAACTGTGTGTAAGATTTGTGTGTATTGGGTATATGTTGTGAAATTGTTAGGTATGACTTGTTAGATATTACTAAACTGTCGGAGCTAGAAGCACAAGAATTTCGCTACACCCGCAATAACATCTGCTAAACACGTGTATGTGACAAATAAAATTTGATTTGAAGAGCAAATAAAAAAATTTAAAAACATATTTTGCATGTGGAAATGTTGTATAATTACCTTCAGGTGTAAAAACCAAGGAAATTAAAAAAACTAAAACTGTTTTAAGTGAGAAGTAGGGATTGGTCTGAAGCTGAAAAAGAAAGGGAATTCACATGAGCACCACAATGCCTACTCCACCCATAATCTACCAAGGTTTTCCAGCAAGTATTCAGACCACCCACAGTCACTCATATATAGAGGTCTATAGATATAGAGGTCTATAGATGCCTGATTTCTGTAACCGTTAGCTTACCTGTGTAATATTGACATAAGCTCAGAAACACTTGTTCAGCAAACATGGTCCTGTTTTATCAATTGCTGTGCTGATAAATGGGCAGTTCGTTACCTCTGTCAAATTAATATGCAGTCTAAAGTTGTGTGTATTTGTATTTATTTTTGCAATTAAAGATTAAGCTACATTAACACACATTTACAATAGGCCTATATCTAAAATAATACATACATCCTAATGATAATATATTATGTGTGTATGTATGTGTGTGTATACAGTGCATTCGGAAAGTATTCAGACCCCTTGACTTTTTCCACTTTGTTACGTTTCAGCCTTATTCTAAAATGTTTTTAATTATTTATACACAATACCCCAAAGCGAAAACAGCTTTTTATAATTTTTTGCTAATTTATTACAAAGAAAAAACAGAAATACCTATTTACATAAGTATTCAGACCCTTTGCTATGAGACTCGAAATTGAGCTCAGGTGCATCCTGTTTCCATTGATCATCCTTGAGATGTTTCTTCATCTTGATTGGAGTCCACCTGTGGTGAATTCAATTGATTGGACATGATTTGGAAAGGCACACACCTGTCTATATAAGGTCCCACAGTTGACAGTGCATGTCAGAGCAAAAACCAAGCCATGAGGTCGAAGGAATTATCCATAGAGCTCAGAGACAGGATTGTGTCAAAGCACAGATCTGGGGAAGGGTACCAAAAAATGTCTGCAGCATTGAAGGTCCCCAAGAACACAGTGGCCTCCATCATTCCTAAGTGGAAGAAGTTTGGAACCAACCAAGACTCTCCTAGAGCAGGCTGCCCGGCCAAACTGAGCAATCGGGGGAGAAGGACCTTGGTCAGGGAGGTGACCAAGAACCCGATGGTCACTCTGACAGAGCTCAAGAGTTCCTCTGTGGAGATGGAAGAACCTTCTATAAGGACAACCATCTCTGCAGCACTCCACCAATCAGGCCTTTATGGTAGAGTGGCCAGACGGAAGCCACTCCTCAGTAAAAGGCACATGACAGCCCGCTTGGAGTTCACCAAAAAGCACCTAAAGGACTCTCAGACCATGAGAAACAAGATTCTCTGGTCTGATGAAACCAAGATTGAACTCTTTGGCCTGAATGCCAAACGTCACATCTGGAGAAAACCTGGCACCATCCCTACGGTGAAGCATGGTGGTGGCAGCATCATGCTGCAGGGATGTTTTTCAGCGGCAGGAACTGGGAGACTAGTCAGGATCGAGGGAAAGATGAACGGAGCAAAGTACAGAGAGATCCTGAAAACCTGCTCCAGAGAGCGCTCAGGACCTCAGACTGGGGCGAAGATTCACCTTCCAATAGGACAACGACCCTAAGCACACAGCCACGACAACGCAGGAGTGGCTTCGGGACAAGTCTCTGAATGTCCTTGAGTGGCCCAGCCAGAGCCCGGACTTGAACCCGATTGAACATCTCTGGAGAGACCTGAAAATTGCTGTGCAGCGACACTCCCCATCCAACCTGACAGAGCTTGAGAGGATCTGCAGAGAAGAATGGGAGAAACTCCCAAATACAGGTGTGCCAAGCTAGTAACATTATACCCAAGCAGACTCTAGGCTGTAATCGCTGCCAAAGGTGCTTCAACAAAGTACCGAGTACAGGGTCTGAATACTTATGTAAATGTGATTTCAGTTTTTTTAAATATATATTTTAAAAATGTGCAAATATTTCTGAGCCTGTTTTTGCTATGTCATTATGAGGTATTGTGTGTAGATTGATGAGGGGGAAAAATACTTTAATACATTGTAGAATAAGGCTGCAAGGTAAAACAAATATGGAAAAAGTCAAGGGGTCTGAATACTTTCCGAAGGCACTGTATAGACAAACACACACACACACACATTATATCATCATTAGGATGTATGTTTTTTTTTTATAGATATAGGCCTATTGTAAATGTATATTATTGTAGCTTCATCTTTATTGTAAAAACAAATACAAATACACAACTTTAGACTGCATATTAATTTGACAGAGGTAATGAACTGCCCATTGATCAGCACAGCAATTGATAAAACAGGACCATGTTTGCTAAACAAGTTTTTCTGAGCTTATGTCAATATTACACAGGTAAGCTAACGCTTACAGAAATCAGGAATGCAGACAGGCTCTATAGACCTCTATATATGAGTGACTGTGTCCAACACGCCACCACCTGTTGCTATGAAACATGTTATGAAATATATATTTTTCTCAATTGATAAATAGAAAAAGAAAATACATTACATCAAGACAAAACAGCTCTCTCAATCAAGCATGATGGTCTTGTAAGTATAAAAGCAAAGCTTGCTTTCATATCATTTTAAAAAGCTTGAAAAAGTAGTGGAATGGGATTAGTGTGGTGTGTGAAGAATCCAACACTAACTTGAATGCGGTACAAATCACATTATTGTGGGAGCAACTCCGCTAAGAGTATGAATTAGGCTGTTTGAGAAGGTTTGAATCCTAAGCAACTTACATACACATTGTTTGATGTACAATAGTGGAAATGCACCGTTTTCACATATGTAGACACTGGTATTGTGTTGGAGATCATGAAAATGAGGTTGAAAAGTGGTGGAATTGTCCTTTAAGCTGTAACCAGAAAGTAATATCCAACTGAAGTGGTCTGGCAGCACTTTCCTTTCCTTCTGTTACAGACAAGACAAGACGGATCCATTCACAGTAGATTATTATAGAACAGGCTATACATACTCATTCACACATTAAAAACACTGCATCATCAATATATACAATCAATGTCCTTATTTGATCTATATTATATCACAGGTACAGTGGGGGGAAAAAGTATTTAGTCAGCCACCAATTGTGCAAGTTCTCCCACTTAAAAAGATGAGAGAGGCCTGTAATTTTCATCATAGGTACACGTCAACTATGACAGACAAAATGAGAATTTTTTTTCCAGAAAATCACATTGTAGGATTTTTAATAAATGTATTTGCTAATTATGTTGGAAAATAAGTATTTGGTCAATAACAAAAGTTTCTCAATACTTTGTTATATACCCTTTGTTGGCAATGACACGGGTCAAACGTTTTCTGTAAGTCTTCACAAGGTTTTCACACACTGTTGCTGGTATTTTGGCCCATTCCTCCATGCAGATCTCCTCTAGAGCAGTGATGTTTTTGGGCTGTCGCTGGGCAACACGGACTTTCAACTCCCTCCAAAGATTTTCTATGGGGTTGAGATCTGGACACTGGCTAGGCCACTCCAGGACCTTGAAATGCTTCTTACGAAGCCACTCCTTCGTTGCCCGGGCGGTGTGTTTGGGATCATTGTCATGCTGAAAGACCCAGCCACGTTTCATCTTCAATGCCCTTGCTGATGGAAGGAGGTTTTCACTCAAAATCTCACGATACATGGCCCCATTCATTCTTTCCTTTACACGGATCAGTCGTCCTGGTCCCTTTGCAGAAAAACAGCCCCAAAGCATGATGTTTCCACCCCCATGCTTCACAGTAGGTATGGTGTTCTTTGGATGCAACTCAGCATTCTTTGTCCTCCAAACACGACGAGTTGAGTTTTTACCAAAAAGTTATATTTTGGTTTCATCTGACCATATGACATTCTCCCAATCCTCTTCTGGATCATCCAAATGCACTCTAGCAAACTTCAGACGGGCCTGGACATGTACTGGCTTAAGCAGGGGGACACGTCTGGCACTGCAGGATTTGAGTCCCTGGCGGCGTAGTGTGTTACTGATGGTAGGCTTTGTTACTTTGGTCCCAGCTCTCTGCAGGTCATTCACTAGGTCCCCCCGTGTGGTTCTTGTGATCATTTTGACCCCACGGGGTGAGATCTTGCGTGGAGCCCCAGATCGAGGGAGATTATCAGTGGTCTTGTATGTCTTCCATTTCCTAATAATTGCTCCCACAGTTGATTTCTTCAAACCAAGCTGCTTACCAATTGCAGATTCAGTCTTCCCAGCCTGGTGCAGGTCTACCATTTTGTTTCTGGTGTCCTTTGACAGCTCTTTGGTCTTGGCCATAGTGGAGTTTGGAGTGTGACTGTTTGAGGTTGTGGACAGGTGTCTTTTATACTGATAACAAGTTCAAACAGGTGCCATTAATACAGGTAACGAGTGGAGGACAGAGGAGCCTCTTAAAGAAGAAGTTACAGGTCTGTGAGAGCCAGAAATCTTGCTTGTTTGTAGGTGACCAAATACTTATTTTCCACCATAATTTGCAAATAAATTCATTAAAAAATCCTACAATGTGATTTTCTGGAAATTTTTTTCTCAATTTGTCTGTCATAGTTGAGTACCTTTATTTTTAGTGCTTTGGTTCCCCCCCCTGATTTTCTGTTTTTTTCTCAATTTCTCCGTTTATGAAAATTACAGGCCTCTCATTTTTTTAAGTGGGAGAACTTGCACAATTGGTGGCTGACTAAATACTTTTTTTCCCCACTGTAGGTATATGCATATATGAAGGTTACGGTATTTAAGTTGTATTGGGGTCTAAACCCATTTGGTTCTGTTTCTGAGCTGAATCCTAACTTGAAATCTGAGCACGCAAGTGTTTTTACTTTCTTCCGAAGTATGTGATTAAGTACATAGATGTAGTGTGCCGTGTAGGAGATGGGGGAGTGGACGAGTTTTCCTCTATGCAGTACACTACTTTAGGCTACCTAGGGAATAGGGAACTGTTTGGGACCCAGGTGTACTAGTGTACTCAGGTCCAGGATGTAGATGATGGAGAACTCTCTAGAGAGGAGCTGGTGAAGACCCATACCATCGTGGGTGTACACCCACTTCTCTCCTGTCCAGTCATAATGCTTTGGCCCACGAGAGAGAGAGAGAGAGATTACTGTTAATATTAATTGTTTATTTCACTTTTGTTTACTATCTACTTCACTTGCTTTGCCAATGTTAACATACGTTTCCCATGCCATTAAATTAAATTAAGAGAGAGAGAGAGAGAGAGAGAGAGAGAGAGAGAGAGAGAGAGAGAGAGAGAGAGAGAGAGAGAGCAGGCTTGAGGACACATAGCTACTGTATGCTGTAAAAACCTGTGCTGTGAAAAGTGACTGGTCAAACATCCATTGGCACATAAATGTATGCAATAAAAAGTAGATAAATGTATGTAATGTTGTATCTGGCTGGAGCGGCTTTAAATGCATTTTAATTATCAAATAAATTCAATCAAGCAATGCACACAGCAGAAACACCTGTTTTTTCTCTCCAATTTAGCCTACACTTTAGTATCATCATTCTGTTTGAAAATGCTGCTACTACTTTGGCGCAGCAAAGGGTCTACACACAGACCCACACACCTGGTAGGAGACAGAGCTGTTTGTTGGCCGTCTGTTTGTTGATGACGTATGTACCATGGTCTCCACCCACCTTCACTGTCAACACACCACTCTGGAGGGAGAGAGAGAGACGCAATTAGAATTTGACTTAATAGCTATGATTCATTCTTTATACGACTTATTCGTAAAGACAAATAATGTCTCTATTTCTGAGATACCACTGCTCAAAAACCCTGATGAAGACTATAGGCCGAAACGTGTTGGTTCAACCAAACAAAGATCAACTAGTGTATCATTGCAATGTTTCTCATCCTTTTTTAAGGCTTCTTCAGTCTACCTACGTAGCATTCACGTTAGTTATTCAGGACAGGATCCAGAGCAGGGCAGAGAGTGTGGCTGGCAGATATCCAGCACCACTGTGTCCAGTCTGACACACAGCACAGTGGCAGACTGCCAGGTGAACGACTAAATGTTCCATATCCATAAATAATCACAGGTTTCCAGTAACTACACCCCCCCCACCCATCAGGCACACTGATTTATGTCTAAATTAATTATTCACTTCTCTGCTCTTCCTCTAAAATCTATGCCCATCTTCTTCCTTCTTCTACCTCTCTCACAATCCTTCCTCTCCCATCTCCTCTCTGCTCCCCTCTCTCTACTCTTCTCCTTCCCTCAGGCCAGGGTTGACATCTAGGCTGCAGCGCACCACTATGGACTCGTTAACAGGTAATAATGAATATCCTTTTCACTTGTTAAGGAGATTAAACAGAGTGTGGGGGGCAGCTGGGCCTGGGGTGACACGGTAGCATTAATCCTATTTCTATGGGTGTCACACAGGTGGACTGCATTCCACTATGGCGCAGGAAGTATTCCAGAATGGGCTGTTGAGGATTCCATAGTGATAGGGCAACAATACTTTATTATAATAATGTAAGCCCCTGGCCCTCAATGCCCTCCTCTTTCAAGGACAAGTTTAAGAGCATTGTGATGACATGACATCCTACTCAAACATGCCATTTACTGTCATTTAATTAAAGTGTGCTACATCACAACCATTTCCAGAGTAGGGCCATGAACAGCATGCGTGGACAGTGTGTACTCATTGAGCATTGAGATGAAATGTTCCCTAAGCCTGCTACATTACCATTATGTGTCCCCATGCTACTAGCTACTGGGTGCCAGTAGTCTATATTTTACCCTAGAAGAAGTAGCCAAAACACTGTATGTTGTTTATGGCCCCATATGTTTCTCTGGGCAGTTGAAAAGAGGGTCAACTGCCAAGTCAGGGACATCGGCCAATCAGTCAACAGCTCTGAAGACAGGCGCTGTCCAGCCAGTGATTTAAAAACATACAAGCTGTATTAAATCACCTCCTCGCAGACAACACAGAGAGAAAGAGGGAAGCAGAGAATGAGAGAGAGGAAGAGGACGAGTGAAAGACGGACAGAGAGACTGCTCTGGGGAGAGAAGGAAAGAGGGGGGGAGAGAGAGAAGACTTGAAATTTCAAACACTGATCTAGATCTCTCTGGAGCATTTATCCCAGAGGAAATCTAACAGTGCCAACAAACACACCCACATGCCGACGCACGCACGCACACACACACAGCTGTCAGTGTGTGACATTAATCTAGCCAGTGGAGGTGGTGGTGGTGGAGATGGGGAGTGAGTGTAAATGGTCTGTCAGCAGTAACACACACACACAGTTTAACCATAACCCAGACAGACCACTCTAGCACTGAAGGATGGTAGAGGATTACTAAGCATCACTGCATCCAGACTATCCATCACACAAAATATAGGTACCGATAAGTGGTCGACTAGTGTGTAAATTCGTTAGTAGGCAAACGGAAGACGGTCCTCCCCTCTTCGACAGCCTCCTTTTGGCGAGGAGACGCAAGTGTATCCTACTGCGAAAGAGTTTTGATATCTGCCACACCCCCTTTGAATCAGCTGTTATATCGTCGGAGAAAACCATGCACACATTTAAAAACAATATGCTACTTATCGTTTTACCTATAAAATGTCTTCCATAACTAACTGAATTTGTTTTATCACTTTACACATGTATTTTGTGAGCCACCCCTGTAAACGCCATTTGCCTGATGACGTGCGAGTGGAGCAGGACCGTCTTATTTCAAACAAGCGCATTTCTGTCCACGTTCCTTCTCCTCGCAGTCTCTCCTCGATTACCTTTCACCTTTTTTAAAGGAGGCGAGAGGACTGAGGAGAGTGGACGCAGGAGTTGAGCAAATCCAATTGAGAAAAGGACATAGAAATGTCATTGGAAGGATGTTTGAAATGCTTTTTACATTTGTATCAAAAACCATTTTTGCAAAAATTATGATGAAAGTGGCCTATTTAGACACTTTTTAGACATACACATGCCTCCTGTATGACCCCATCTGTGAACTTGGGTTTAATATTTTCCAGAGAATCTACCAATTTTCCTTCCCGAGAAAATTGCAAGAAATTACCAGGCGTCCCGGTATTCCCGTTGAAACATGAAGAGCTATTTAAAAGCATATAATACCAGAGGAGAAATATCTGACAATAACACTGTAAATGGACAAATATACAGCGCATTCAGAAAGTATTCAGACCCCTTGACTTTTTCCACTGTGTTACTATACAGCCTTATTCTAAAATGGATTAAATAATATTTTTTCCCCTCATCAATCTACACACAATACCACATAATGACAAAGCAAAAACAGGTTTTAAGAATTTTATTTAAACACTGCTCAAAAAAATTAAGGGAACACTTAAACAACACAATGTAACTCCAAGTCAATCACAC
Organism: Coregonus clupeaformis; assembly: GCF_020615455.1. Lineage (NCBI taxonomy): Eukaryota > Metazoa > Chordata > Actinopteri > Salmoniformes > Salmonidae > Coregonus > Coregonus clupeaformis. Next base: position 53,703,190 of record NC_059207.1, read on the forward strand.
TTCTGTGAAATCAAACTGTCCACTTAAGAAGCAACACTGATTGACAATACATTTCACATGCTGTTGTGCAAATGGAATAGACAACAGGTGGAAATTATAGGCAATTAGCAAGACACCCCCAATAAAGAAGTGGTTCTGCAGATGGTCACCACAGACCACTTCTCAGTTCCTATGCTTCCTGGCTGATGTTTTGGTCACTTTTGAATGCTGGCGGTGCTTTCACTCTAGTGGTAGCATGAGACGGAGTCTTTAACCCACACAAGTGGCTCAGGTAGTGCAGCTCATCCAGGATGGCACATCAATGCGAGCTGTGGCAAGAAGGTTTGCTGTGTCTGTCAGCGTAGTGTCCAGAGCATGGAGGGAACATATCTGATTCTCCGCTAATCAAACAGCGCTGTGGTTGATCAATTGCCCGCAAATCTAAATCCACCATGAATCATGTGCTATTCTAAGATGGCTATATTTTACATAAAAGCTAATAAAAGCTTTTTACTTATTGCATTCTTTATCATTCGTTAGCCTCAAAATCAATGGTAGGCCTATTTCTATTTCTAGCAATAAAAAAATGATAATCTCTCAAGGTTTTGATTTAGAATGTTTATTTAGTCACAGCATAAAATAAATTAAACGTGAGCCTTCTGGCTACACAAACGTGAACAATATATTACAATTCAATAACAAGTCAAGACCCAGACATTATTCTTTCCATTATTACTTTTATTCAAGACAGAAAAACAAAAATCATAAACCATGCTTGTTCAATTCGAGTGCATTAAAAGACACCCGGTTCTCACATTATTTTTCAACATGAAAAACAGACGACTTGGTCAGAAACAGAATAATTATAATTGTTACTGGCACTACACACTCACTGGACCCACACACATACTACACTGACACTCCAACACACACATAAACACACGCATATTGACGCCACACACAAACACTTTCACACATGCTGCTACTCTGTATATTATCTATCCTGATTGCCTAGTCACTTTTACCCCTACCTACATGTACATATTACCTCAACTACCTCAGCACATTGACTCATTACCGGTACTCCTTGTATATAGACTCGTTATTTTATTGTGCTACCATTTCCTTTTTTATTTGCACATTTTGTTACTTTTTAACTCTGCATTGTTGGGAAAGGGCTCGTAAGTAAGCATTTCACTGTAAAGTCTACACCTGTTGTATTAGGTGCATATGACAAATACAATTTGATTGATTGAGGGAACTGTAATTGTAGCTGTAATTGTAGCCGACTGGTAGCTCAAAAGTTGGATCCAATTTTTTTTACCGTAATAACTGCATTTCAAGGTCACGTGTACAGTTTCAGCATAAAAAATGTGCGCTTTGAATTCATGGCGACTTTGTGTAAGTAAATACGGTAAGCTACAAGGCAGAAGCGCCACGCGCCACACACACACACAGTTGATTATTGATCATGCAGATAGCAGAGAAGGCCGTATGAAGACATTGCATATTATTTTAACAGTTCCATTTCATGTCACGCTGTTCATATAAATCATTTATCTGTTTCTCGCTGTGTGTGATGAGGTGGTGTTGAAGAAGTCATGCGCAGGGGGGTAAATCACAGAATAATAGGCTTTAATCCGCAAAATACAGGATTACGCAGAAATGCATCAAACACACTCCAGGGCACAAAACAGGCGCACTGGAAAATACAAGGCACACGGGAGAATACTCCCGTCGATACACAATACACGAGCTCCACCGAGCTCCACAAACCTCTACAATAAACAATCACCCACACAGACAAGGAAGCAGAGGGAACACTTATACCATGACTAATGAGGGGATAAGGACCAGGTGTGTGTGATTGAAGACAAGACAAATGGAGTGATGATAAATGGATCGGCAGTAGCTAGTAAGCCTGTGACGCCGAACGCCGAAACTTGCCCGAACAAGGAGGGGAGGCAGCCTCGGTGGAAGTCGTGACAGTACTACCCCCCCCCGAGCCAGACCCGATCCCCCGGTACAAAGACGGGGGCCTCACTGCAGTAGCGGTCAGCGTTGGCCTTCTGACGACGCACGGTGCTTTGGAGGTGAACGTGGGCAGCCTCCCACCTCTCCTCCGCACGACGAAACCAGTCATCCACTGCAGGAGCCTCGGTCTGGATCTGGTGCCACGGTGCCAGAACCGGTTGGTAACCTAGAATACACTGGAAAGGCGTTAGGTTAGTGGAGGAGTGGCGGAGAGAGTTCTGGGCATATTCTGCCCATGGCAAGAACACCGACCAATCCCCCGGCTGGTCCTGGCAGTAGGACCGCAGGAACCTACCCACATCCTGATTTACCCGTTTCACCTGCCCATTACTCTCGGGGGGAACCCAGAGGTCAGGCTGACCGAGACCACCAGACGTTCCATGAACGCCTTCCAGACCTTGGACGTGAACTGGGGACCTCGGTCAGACACTATATCCTCTGGTACCCCGTAGTGCCGGAAGACGTGTGTAAACAGAGCCTCCACAGTTTGCAGAGCCGTGGGGAAACCGGGCAGAGGAAGGAGGCGGCAGGCTTTAGAAAAGCGGTCCACAACGACCAGGATCGTGATGATACCTTGGGAGAGAGGAAGATCAGTTAGAAAATCAACACTCAGGTGAGACCATGGTCATTGTGGAACTGGTAAAGGTTGCAACTTACCAGCTGGGTGGTGCCTAGGTGCCTTACTCTGGGCGCACACTGAGCAGGAGGAGACATACACCCTCACGTCCTTAGCCAAGGTAGGCCACCAGTATTTTCCGGTCAGGCAGCGCACTGTACGGCCGATACCTGGGTGACGTGTGTGTGCAGTAGATCAGACGATCACGGATAAGAGCAGGCACGTACTGTAGCCCATCTGGACACTGAGGTGGAGATGGATCCGTGCATTATGCCTGCTCTATATCCACGTCCATCACCCATACTACCGGCGCCACAATGCAGGAGGCCGGCAATATGGGAGTGTTGTCTCTGGGCCTCTCCTCTGCCATACAGCCGGGACAGCGCGTCTGCCTTCACGTTCTTCGTACCCGGGATGTATGATAGAGTGAAATCAAACCGGGTGAAGAATAGGGCCCACCTGGCCTGGCGAGGATTCAGCCTCCTCGCTGCCCAGATGTACTCCAGGTTACGGTGGTCCGTCCAGACGAGGAAAATGTGTTTTGCCCCCTCGAGCCAATACCTCCACACGGTTAAGGCTCGGACAACAGCCAACAGCTCCCGATCACCAACGCTGTAGTTCTGCTCCGCCGGGCTAAGCTTCTTCGAAAATAATGCACAGGGGCAGAGCTTGGGTGGCGTACCTGAGCGTTGAGACAGGACAGCTCCTATCCCAACCTCGGACGCATCCACCTCCACTACGAACGGTAGTGATGAACCGGGGTGGGCCAGTACTGGGGCTGAGGTGAACAGACCCCGCAGTTTGCTGAAGGCCAGGTCAGCCTCAGCAGACCAGCGGAGCCGGGACGGCCCACCCTTCAACAGGGAGGTAATGGGAGCTGCGACCTTGCCAAATCCCCGGATAAACCTCCGATAGTAGTTGGCAAAGCCAAGGAAGCGCTGCACCTCCTTACCCGTGGTTGGAGTCGGCCAATTACGCATGGCTGAAATGCGATCTCCCTCCATCTCCACACCGGAGGTGGAAATGCGGTATCCAAGAAAGGAGACGGACTGCTGGAAAAACATACACTTCTCTGCCTTAGCATAAAGGTCATTTTCCAACAGTCGGGCCAGCACCTTGCGAACCAGGGACATGCTCGGCGCGCGTAGCGGAATACACCAGGATGTCATTGATGTAGACCACTACACCGCGACCAAGCATGACCCGAAACACCTCGTTCACAAAGGACTGGAAAACTGAGGGAGCATTCATCAAACCATAGGGCATCACCAGGTATTCATAATGCCCCGTTGTTGTGCTGAATGCTGTCTTCCGCACCAGGTTGTACACACTCCTGAGATCTAATTTGGTGAAGAAGCGCGCCCCATGCATTGATTCAATCACTGAAGGAATGAGGGGGAGAGGATAACTAAATCTTATCGTCGCCCTGTTCAGTGGTCGATAATCAATGCACGGGCGCAGACCTCCGTCATTCTTCTTCACAAAGAATAAACTCGAGGAGGCGGGTGAAGTGGAGGGACGTATATACCCCTGGCGCAGGGACTCGGTGAAATATGTTTCCATAGCCACTGTTTCAGCCTGTGACAGGGGGTATATATATGACTCCTGGGAGGTACAGTGTCTACCCGGAGGTTTATCGCGCAATCCCCCACCCGATGAGGTAGTAATTTAGTCGCCTGCGTTTTAGAGAACGCTTGCGCCAGATCGAGGTATTCAGGGGGAATGCGCACGGTGGAGGTACTGTCTGGACATTCCACCGTGGTTGCACCAACGGAAACACCTAGACACCTACCCTGACAATCTCAGCAACCACCCTGTGAGAACCCTCTGCGGCCATGAGAAGGTGGGGTTGTAGAGTGCTAGCCAAGGGATACCTAATACCACATGGAAAGCAGGAGACTAATAATGGAAAAAGTTACCTGCTCACAATGAGTCTCCTGGGTAATCATGGTGACTGGTGCAGTAAGTTCCTTAACCAACCCAGACCCTAATGGTCGACTATCAAGTGCTCTGATGGGGCGTGGAATGGATAGGGGAATCAATGGAATGCCTATATGGTGTGCGAATGCCCTGTCCATAAAGTTCCCAGCTGCGCCTGAATCGACTAGTGCCTTACACTGGGGAACATCCATGTGCTCAGGAAAGGAGACGAGCATTTTACAGTGCGCAGCAGAGGGCTCTGAACAAGTGCCTGCCGCCTCCAAACCCAGAAGAGCGTTGACGACAACGTGTGTTGAAATGTCCCTTCCCACCACCAGTGTGGCACTGGCGCTGTCGTCCTCCGCTCTCTCGGCTAGCGGTTCCACCCATCTCCATCGGTTCTGGATCCGAGTCGGCCGGGATGGAAACGGGAAGACCTCCTCCAGGACGTCCTCTGGTTGCCAGCAGGTTGTCCAAACGAATGGCCATGTCCACCAGTTGCGAGAAGGACAACATGGTGTCACGGCAGGCTAGCTCCCATCGGACGTCCTCTCACAGATGGCACTGGAACTGGTTGATCAGGGCCCGCTCGTTCCACCCGGACCCAGCTGCCAGATTTCGAAACTCCAACGCGAAGTCCTGCGCAGTCCTTGTCCCCTGCCTCAGGTGGACCAGCCGCTCGCCTGCCCCTCGACCCTCGGGCGGGTGATCGATGACCGCCCGGAAGAGGCGAGCAAACTCCCTGTAGTTCTCCAAATTCGTTCCATACCGCGTTGGCCCACTCCAGGGCTTTCCCCGAGAGGCAGGAGACGAGGGCGGACACCTTCTCCCGCTCCGATGGAACCGGCCGGATGCTGGACAATTAGAGCTCCAGTTGGAGAAGAAATCCTTGGCACAGCGCCGCTGTCCCGTCGAACTCCCCTGGTCGGGATATCTGGATCCCTCCGGGTGCTGGGGTGTAGGTGGCGGGATCCGGTTGACCAGCTGGTCTCGACGGATCGGGCTCTCTCCTCTCCAGGCGTTGGACGACCTGAAGAAGCCGACCAAATCGCTTCACCCAAGCTGGCTAGCATAGTTGAATGCTCCTGGACCCGTTCCACGACTCCAGGCATGTGAGTCTCTCCCGCTGACTCCATAATCGGGTGGGTGATTCTGTGTGTGATGAGGTGGTGTTGAAGAATTCAGGCGCAGGAGGGTAAATCACAGAATAATAGGCTTTAATCCGCAAAACACAAGATCACGCAGAAATGCGTCAAACACACTCCAGGGCACAAAACAGGCGCACTGGAAAATACAAGGCACACGGGAGAATACTCCCGTCGATACACAATACACAAGCTCCACCGAGCTACACAAGCTCCACCGAGCTACACAAACCTCCACAATAAACAATCACCCACAGAGACAAGGAAGCAGAGGGAACACTTATACCATGACTAATGAGGGAATAAGGACCAGGTGTGTGTGATTGAAGACAAGACAAATGGAGTGATGATAAATGGATCAGCAGTAGCTAGTAAGCCTGTGACGCCGAACGCCGAAACCTGCCCGAACAAGGAGGGGAGCCAGCCTCGGCGGAAGTCGTGACACTGTGATTGGTTAATGACTTATGTCATTTATGTATAAAATGGGTCATATTATTAAATGTACCAGAGCCCACTCTTGAAATTTGACGTATTTGAAGAGTATACTGTTACAAAGTCTAAAAATACGCAAAATCAAAAAAAGGGTCGTTTTGAGATATTCATATTAATATGTTTTATGTTGAATGTGAACATTTGTATCTCAGAATCTAGAGAGAACTCTATGGAGTATAATGACACCAAGATGTCTATCATCTATGGTTCATGTATAGGTCTAAAAACGACCTAAAATGACCAACTCCATCATTATTATTATTTTTAAATAGTAAAATTTAAATAGCATGTTAAACATCATTCCTCCCAATGAAGTTCCTATGTGCCAATAGGCCTAAAATCTGAGATACCAAAAATATGTTTTACTCCCGCTGCCGTGGAATCGCCCTATATCAATGTTGGATGATTTAATTACTAAACTAATATAAAAACAAAGTAAAAATCGGAATACTGAAAAATGTAGTATTCAAAATAAATTAACAATGTCATTCCAAACCAAAGAGAGAGCAAGAGAGACCCAGGGAGAGAGGCACGCAGACAGAGATAGATCTCATCAGTCTCCAGGACGGTATATGTCAGTCAGTCATGACGTCTTGTCCTGCTCCCAGCCAGACTATGGGAGCAGCTCAGCTATCCGTTGCTGTGACCCCTCACAGTGGGAAGCAGGTGACCGGGTGGAGTGTCAATAAAGACAAGGTGTCACATCTGGAGTCACCCAGTCTCCTCCACCTTGTTACGGCTGTCTAACCTAACACACTCCCCTTTACGAAATATCAATGTAAAAAGACATTGACTAGTTCAACATTATGCATCTCATAGGCCTATAAGCAGGGTTCCCCAACTAGCGGCTGCGGGCCAAATGTGTTTTTTTTTCTTTTTTTTTTCTTCTTCATTGTTGGACATAAGACTGTAAACACCAGGAAATCAGCTCAAAGTTATTTTAATTTTGAAAATCTGTTCCCAAATATTCCCACACATAATACACTACATGACCGAAAGTATGTGGACACCTGCTCGTCGAACATCTCATTCCAAAATCATGGGCATTAAAATGAAGCTGGTCCCCCCTTTGCTGCTATAACAGCCTGCACTCTTCTGGGAAGGCTTTCCACTAGATGTTGGAACATTGCTGCGGGGACTTGCTTCCATTCAGCCCCAAGAGCATTAGGGAGGTTGGGCACTGACATTGGGCAATTAGGCCTGGCTCGCAATCGGCGTTCCAATTCAACCCTAAGGTGATTGATGGGGTTGAGGTCAGGGCTCTGTGCGGGCCAGTCAAGTTCCTCCACACAGGTAGCGTTCTCCTGGCATCCGCCAAACCCAGATTCGTCTGTTGGACTGCCAGATGGTGAAGAGTGATTCCTCACTACAGAGAACACGTTTCCACTGCTCCAGAGTCCAATGGCGGTGAGCTTTACAACACTCCAGCCGACGCTTGGTATTGCGCATGGTGATCTTAGGCTTGTGTGCGGCTGCTCGGCCATGGAAACCCATTTCATGAAGCTCCCGACTAATAGTTATTGTGCTGACGTTGCTTCCAGAGGCAGATTTTTACACGCTTCAGCATTCGGTGGTCCCATTCTGTGAGCTTGTGTGGCCACCGACTTCACGGCTGAGCCGTTGCCGCTCCTAGACATTTCCACTTCACAATAACAGCACTTACAGTTGACTGGGGCAGCTCTAGCAGGGCAGAAATTTTACGAACTGTCTTGCTGGAAAGGTGGCATCCTATGACGGTGCCACGTTGAATGTCACGGAGCTCTTCAGTAAGGCCATTCTGCTGTCAATGTTTGTCTATGGAGGTTGCATGGGTGTGGCTGAAATAGCCAAATCCACTAATTTCAAAGGGTGTCCACATACTTTTGCATATATAGTGTGTGATTGTATACAAATAATATTAAATAATAATTGATTGGATTTATATAGTGCGAACACCCCTACTCTTACAATGAGTGCCATGGGATTTGAATGACCACAGAGAGACGGGTAACCTGTTTTAACGTCCCATCCGAAAGACGGCACCCTACGCAGGGCAATGTCACCAAATGTAATCAAGGTTCGAAATGATGATGTTTTAGTCAAATATTATATCCGTTTAGGCTTCTTGAAGTCAATTTACAAAATCTAAAACGATTTGTTTTATTATGTTCCTCCCCCAACCGCTCATTAAGAAAAACTGGCCCCCGGCTGAATCTAGTTGATGATCCCTAGCCTATAGGATATTCAATTTATCTTGACTACTAAACAACGCCCTATAATTTCCCTGAATTAGCCTGGTTGGTTTATGACAACGATGACTAGATGAGAAAAAATAACAGAATATATAGCCTAGCTAGCTGGGTGAGGTCCAGGAGCAGGCAGGCCTATAAACCAGAGACCAGGGTCGCTATGCCAGGGGATGGGAGGGGAGACTCCTGAGAACATTACATGTTGGAGTCAATCTTCATGTAGCCTCATATCCATACTGTATATCTACGCTGCTGAAGCCAACTCTAGTGATCAGGACATCACAGGAAAATCTGGACAATCGGGAATTTGGTTAAGGGATAGGTCATGTTGAATTAATGTCAGAAAAGTGAGAATTTACTGATCAAGAAAAATAACATCCCAGAGACAGTCTTCAACCGTCACCGTGCTGCGCCATAAAGGACAGAAGTGTAGAGTTGGCTTTAGCACATAGCCTATGGATATGATAGAGTTGGCTTTAGCACATAGCCTATGGATATGATAGAGTTGGCTTTAGCACATAGCCTATGGATATGATAGAGTTGGCTTTAGCACATAGCCTATGGATATGATAGAGTTGGCTTTAGCACATAGCCTATGGATATGATAGAGTTGGCTTTAGCACATAGCCTATGGATATGATAGCGTTGGCTTTAGCACATAGCCTATGGATATGATAGAGTTGGCTTTAGCACATAGCCTATGGATATGATAGAGTTGGCTTTAGCACATAGCCTATGGATATGATAGAGTTGGCTTTAGCACATAGCCTATGGATATGATAGAGTTGGCTTTAGCACATAGCCTATGGATATGAAGCTTTGCACATGCTTATAAAGTTGGCTTTAGCACATAGCCTATGGATATGATAGAGTTGGCTTTAGCACATAGCCTATGGATATGATAGAGTTGGCTTTAGCACATAGCCTATGGATATGATAGAGTTGGCTTTAGCACATAGCCTATGGATATGATAGAGTTGGCTTTAGCACATAGCCTATGGATATGATAGAGTTGGCTTTAGCACATAGCCTATGGATATGATAGAGTTGGCTTTAGCACATAGCCTATGGATATGATAGAGTTGGCTTTAGCACATAGCCTATGGATATGATAGAGTTGGCTTTAGCACATAGCCTATGGATATGATAGAGTTGGCTTTAGCACATAGCCTATGGATATGATAGAGTTGGCTTTAGCACATAGCCTATGGATATGATAGAGTTGGCTTTAGCACATAGCCTATGGATATGATAGAGTTGGCTTTAGCACATAGCCTATGGATATGATAGAGTTGGCTTTAGCACATAGCCTATGGATATGATAGAGTTGGCTTTAGCACATAGCCTATGGATATGATAAAGTTGGCTTTAGCACATAGCCTATGGATATGATAGAGTTGGCTTTAGCACATAGCCTATGGATATGATAGAGTTGGCTTTAGCACATAGCCTATGGATATGATAGAGTTGGCTTTAGCACATAGCCTATGGATATGATAGAGTTGGCTTTAGCACATAGCCTATGGATATGATAGAGTTGGCTTTAGCACATAGCCTATGGATATGATAGAGTTGGCTTTAGCACATAGCCTATGGATATGATAGAGTTGGCTAAGGCTTCACCACATACAGTGCCTTCGGAAAGTATTCAGACCGATTCACTTTTTCCATATTTTGTTACGTTACAGCCTTATTCTAAAATTGATTAAAAAAATGTTTTTGCCCTCAATCTACACACAATAACCCATAATGACAAAGCGAAAACAGGTTAAGAAATGTATTACAAATAAAAAACAGAAATACCTTATTTACACGGTTTTTCTTTATTTTTACTATTTTTTATATTGTAGAATAATAGTGAAGAAATCAAAACTGAAATAACACATATGGAATGATGTAGTAACCAAAAAAGTGTTAAACAAATCACAATATATTTTATATTTGAGATTCTTCAAAGTAGCCACCCTTTGCCTTGATGACAGCTTTGCACACTCTTGGCATTCTCTCAACCAGCTTCATGAGGTAGTCACCTGGAATGCATTTCAATTAACAGGTGTGCCTTGTTAATTTGTGGAATTTCTTTCCTTCTTAATGCATTTGAGCCAATCAGTTGTGTTGTGACAAGGTAGGGGTGGTATACAGAAGATAGCCCTATTTGGTAAAAGACCAAGTCCATTTTATGGCAAGAGCAGCTCAGATAAGCAAAGAGAAAAGACAGTCCATCATTACTTTAAGACATGAAGGTTAAGTCAATACGGACAATATCAAGAACTTTGAATGTTTCTTCAAGTGCAGTGGCAAAAACCATCAAGCGCTATGATGAAACTGGCTCTCACGAGGACCGCCACAGGAAAGCAAGACCCAGAGACACCTCTGCTGCAGAGGATAAGTTCATTATTTACCAGCCTCAGAAATTGCAGCCCAAATAAATGCTTCACAGAGTTCAAGTAACAGACACATCTCAACATCAACTGTTCAAAGGAGACTGTGTGAATCAGGCCTTCATGGTCGAATTGCTGCAAATAAACCACTACTAAAGGACACCAATAAGAAGAAGAGACTTGCTTGGGCCAAGAAACACAAGCAATGGACATTAGACCAGTGGAAATTTGTCCTTTGGTCTGATGAGTCCAAATTTGAGATTTTTGGTTCTAACTGCAGTGTCTTTGTGTGACGCAGAGTAGGTGTAGTTCCCACCATGAAGCATGGAGGAGGAGGTGTTATGTTGTGGGGGGTGCTTTGCTGGTGACACTGTCTGTGATTTATATAGAATTCAAGGCACACTTAACCCATACACAAAAATGTATGCACGCATGACTGTAAGTCGCTTTGGATAAAATAGTCTGCTAAATGGCATATTATTATTATTATTATTAACCAGCATGGCTACCACAGCATTCTGCAGCGATACGCCATCCCATCTGGTTTGCGCTTAATGGGACTATCATTTGTTTTTCAACAGGACAATGACCCAACACACCTCCAGGCTGTGTAACGGCTATTTGACTAAGAAGGAGAGTGATGGAGTGCTGCATCAGATGACCTGGCCTCCACAATCACCCGACCTACACCCAATTTCGATAGTTTGGGATGAGTTGGACGGCAGAGTGAAGGAAAAGCAGCCAACAAGCGCTCAGCATATGTGGGAACTCCTTCAAGACTGTTGGAAAAGCATTCCAGGTGAAGCTGGTTGAGAGAATGCCAAGAGAGTGCAAAGCTCGGGTCCAGAAAAATTTAAGCAGTTATACAATTTTAAAAACATTACAATACATTCACAACAGATTTCACAACACACATGCTGACCACACTGCTCGCGTTGCGTGCGTGAGCGTTGCAAAATAAATGTACACATACATGTTATTCAATCATTGCACCCACACTGCTCGCGAGTGTCTGCGTAGCCAGGTGCGAAAATAGAACTTGGTTCTATTTGTGACGCGCTGCAAGTCCCGCCTCTCCCATCTCATTGGTTTTAAGGAGCATATTCCCACGTGGGTGATTGAAAGATGAACTGAGGTACACACTCCAGTCCAGTTGGTGGTGGTAATGCACCTTCAAGTTGGTTGGCAACCGCCATATGAACGCCCAAAGAGGAAGAAGCCTGGAGGAGAGATTATTAGAAACTAACTCAGTTTACCCTTTTATCTGTGGATTAATTGTCGGAGTAGAGGACCTTGTGCATTTCAGGTAAAATAACAACCCAATATTTATATCCCAGGACAAATTAGCTAGCAACAGCAAGCTAGCTAGCTAAATTGACAAAATGTTTAATGCTTTTCGACCTGTCCTGAAATTAATATAGTTGGTTCAGAGTTCGTTTTTATATTTTAACCTGCGTGTCCTGATCGCGTCTGGACAAAGTCAACATGCGCGCGCCAGGTCTAGTCAGCATGTAAGTGTGTGCCCTCAGGCCCCTACTCCACTACCACATATCTATAACACAAAATCAATGTGTATGTGTGTGTATAGTACGTATGTTATCGTGTGTGTGTGCATGTGTCTATGTTTGTGTCTCTTCACAGTGCCCGCTGTTCCATAAGGTGTATTTCTATCTGTTTTTTAAATAAAATTTTACTGCTTGCATCAGTTACTTGATGTGGAATAGAGTTCCATGTAGTCATGGCTCTATGTAGTACTGTGCGCCTCCCATAGTCTGATCTGGACTTGGGGACTGTGAAGAGACCTCTGGTGGCATGTATTTTGGGGTATGAATGGGTGACCGAGCTGTGTGCCAGTAGTTCAAACAGACAGCTCGTTGCATTCAACATGTCAATACCTCTCACAAATACAAATAGCGATGAAGTCAATCTCTCCTTCACTTCGAGCCAGGAGAGATTGACATGCATAGAACCTGCCTTGTTGATAGTGTTGTTAAGAATGCATAGTAGCGCTTTACTATGGACAGACTTCTCCCCATCTTAGCTACTGTTGTATCAACATGTTTTGACCATGACAGTTTACAATCCAGGGTTACTTTAAGCAGTTTAGTCACCTCAACTTGCTCAATTTCCACATTATTCATTACAAGATTTATTTGAGGTTTAGGGTTTAGTGAATGATTTGTCCCAAATACAATGCTTTTAGATTTTGAAATATTTAGGACTAACTTATTCCTTGCCACCCATTCTGAAACTAACTACAGTGCTTTGTTAAGTGTTGCAGTCATTTCAGTTGCTGTAGTAGCTGATGTGTATAGTCTGAATGCCAAACATCACATCTGGTAGAAACCTGGCACCATCCCTACGGTGAAGCATGGTGGTGGCAGCATCATACTGTGGGGAGGTTTTTCAGCGGCAGGGACTGGGAGACTAGTCAGGATTGAGGGAAAGATGAACGGAGCAAAGTACAGAGAGATCCTTGATGAAAACCTGCTCCAGAACGCTCAAGACCTCAGACTGGGGCGAAGGTTCACCTTCCAACAGGACAACAATCTTAAGCACACAGCCAAGACAATGCAGGAGAGGCTTCGGGACAAGTCGCTGAATGTCCTTGAGTGGCCCAGACAGAGCCCGGACTTAACCCTAACCCTAACCCTAACCCGATCCAACACCTCTGGAGAGACCTGAAAATAGCTGTGCAGCGACACTCCCCATCCAACCTGACAGAGCTTGAGAGGATCTGCAGAGAAGAATGGGAGAAACTCCCCAAATACAGGTGTGCAAAGGTTGTAGTGTCATACCCAAGAAGACTCATGGCTGTAATCGCTCCCAAAGGTGCTTCAACAAATTACTAAGTAAAGGGGTCTAAATACTTACATAAATGTGATATCAGTGGGGTATTGTGTGTAGATTGATGAGGGAAAAAAACAATTTAATCAATTTTAGAATAAGGCTGTAACGTAACAAAATGTGGAGTAAGAAATGGGACCTTCATAAATAGTGTAGAAGCTCTCGCTCTCTCAGCCAGTAATAACCTACCTGTAACCGTAGCAATAAGTAACTGAACAATAACATCCACAGGGGAACACTGAGTTAATGGACAAACTAAAAAGGACTTACGCACCACAACACAGAGTGAGCACTTGAATACAGTGGCCTAGTATGTTGTACCATCCAAAATAAAAAAATATTCTACAAACAACCATTGGTGTAACCACCAGCCAGGGGAGAACGACTGCCCCCTCTCATTGAAGCCACGGAAGTTGAAGACCAACCGTGGTACTGCAGGCATTGTTAGCAGAAAACTGGATCCCCCATTATACTGAATGGAACAATGGCATACAAATAACTTTTTTTTTTTACAACAATCATGGTACCAATAATTGCTTCTAATACACCAGGTGTATGTCCTTGAACCGATTACTTTAAAACCGCACACAGAAGTAGATAAGGATAATTTAGTTGCTAATCGCAGCCTGCAGTACCCTGGTCACCCTTCAACTCGAGTTACTCAATGAGCGGGGGAAGCATTGAGCTAGCCTGCAAACTGCGAATGTCATCTCCATGAGAAGCCATCTTAACATGGTTTCAATGCGCTATTGAGTCTTCACATAAGAATTAATGGTGTCACGTGATTGATGGCTTTGTCTGTTCATATATACAGTCATTGCCACCAGCATAGCCTCTGCTCCACAAAAGAAACTAAGCAGAATCCTAATGGCCATAGCCTTCTCCTTGAGGTGGTCAGTTAGTAGCCCATTTGAAGCTCTCACAACATTTCTCATCTTGGTCACCTCTCTTGAATAATAAATGCCTTCAGGTATGGGTGAAAAGAGCATGAGGGTCAAGAGTGTATATTTACACTGAACAAAAATATAAAACACAACATGTAATGTGTTGGTGCCATGTTTCATGAGCTGAAATAAAAGATCCCAGAAATGTTCCATACTCACAAAAAGCTTATTTCTCTCTAATTGTGCACAAATTTGTTTACATCCCTGCCTCCTTTGCCAAGATAATCCATCCAACAGGTGTGGCATATCAAGAAGCTGATTAAACAGCATTACACAGGTGCATCTTGTGCTGGGGACAATAAAAGGCCACTCTAAAATGTGCAGTTTCATCATACAACACAATGCCACAATTGGCATGCTGACTACAGGAATGTCCACCAGAGCTGTTGCCAGAGAATTGAATGTTCATTTCTCTACCGCCTCCAACATCGTTTTAGAGAATTTGGCAGTACATCCAACCAGCCTCACAACCACAGACCACGTGTATTGCGTTGTGTGGGCTAGTGGTTTGCTGATGTCAACGTTGTGAATAGAGTGCCCCATGGTGGCGGTGGGGTTATGGTATGGGCAGGCATAACCTACGGACAACAAACACAATTGCATTTTATTGATGGTCATTTGAATGCACAGAGATACCGTGAAGAGATCATGAGGCCCATAGTCGTGCCATTCATCCGCCGCCATCACCTCATGTTTCAGCATGATAATGCCCGGCCCCATGTTGCAAGAATCTGTACACAATTCCTGGAAGTTGAAAATGTCCCAGTTCCTCCATAGCCTGCATACTCACCAGACATGTCACCCATTGAGCATGTTTGGGATGCTCTGGATCAACGTGTATGACGCGTGTTCCAGTTCCCGCCAATATCCAGCAACTTCGCACAGCCATTGAAGAGGAGTGGGACAACATTCCACAATCAACAGTCTGATTAACTCTATGCAAAGGAGATGTGTCACGCCACATGAGGCAAATGGTGGTCACACTAGATACTGACTGGTGTTCTGATCCACTCCCCTACCTTTTTTTTAAGGTATCTGTGACCAACAGATATCTGTATTCCCAGTAATGTGCAATCCATAGATTAGGGCCTAATGAATTTATTTCCATTGACCAATTTCCTTATATGAACTGTAACTCAGTCAAATCTTTGAAATTGTTGCATGTTGCATTTATATTTTTGTTCAGTATAGTATTTTAGGATCCCCATTAGCTGCTGCTAACACAGCAACGCTTCCTGGGGTCCACAATATATTGTGTATGTTTCAGTTGGTCTGGCAGGCAGGCAGCTCCTCCACACACACAGGTTTTAGATGGTCTGACTGCTCCTCTACACCACCCACAGTGAAGTCCTAATTGCATCTGCTGAACAGGGCCAGAAATCAATACTGCAATGGGGCTGAAAGGACAACACCACCATCACACACACAAACACGTGCACACACAAACAGATATTCTTAGTCTTCCCGGTTTGTTGCATCTTGGCGAGGAACCAAAGTTGATGTTTTCTATAACACATTTTCTCTTCATTTCTCTGTATTGGAAAACAGTTGATTTTCAATAGAATGCACTCAGTGGATTCATCAATTCCACTTGTAGATGCAAGATGTCCCCTAGCAGCAGTAATGGCTGCCGCAAAATGATATATATAGATACACAGTGGGGAGAACAAGTATTTGATCCATCAGAAAAACAGAACTGAATATTTGGTACAGAAACCTTTGTTTGCAAATACAGAGATCATACATTTCCTGTAGGTCTTGACCAGGTTTGCACACACTGCAGCAGGGATTTTGGCCCACTCCTCCATACAGACCTTCTCCAGATCCTTCAGGTTTCGGGGCTGTTGCTGGGCAATACGGACTTTCAGCTTCCTCCAAAGATTTTCTATTGGGTTCAGGTCTGGAGACTGGCTAGGCCACTCCAGGACCTTGAGATGCTTCTTACGGAGCCACTCCTTAGTTGCCCTGGCTGTGTGTTTCGGGTCGTTGTCATGCTGGAAGACCCAGCCACGACCCATCTTCAATGCTCTTACTGAGGGTTGTTGGCCAAGATCTCGCGGTGCATGGCCCCATCCATCCTGTAGCCCATCCCAGCCTTGTGCAGGTCTACAATTTTATCCCTGATGTCCTTACACAGCTCTCTGGTCTTGGCCATTGTGGAGAGGTTGGAGTCTGTTTGATTGAGTGTGTGGACAGGTGTCTTTTATACAGGTAACGAGTTCAAACAGGTGCAGTTAATACAGGTAATGAGTGGAGAACAGGAGGGCTTCTTAAAGAAAAACTAACAGGTCTTTGAGAGCCAGAATTCTTACTGGTTGGTAGGTGATCAAATACTTATGTCATGCAATAAAATGCAAAATAATTACTTAAAAATCATACAATGTGATTTTCTGGATTTTTGTTTTAGATTCCGTCTCTCACAGTTGAAGCGTACCTATGATAAAAATTACAGACCTCTACATGCTTTGTAAGTAGGAAAACCTGCAAAATCGGCAGTGTATCAAATACTTGTTCTCCCCACTGTACATACAGTACCAGTCAAAAATTGGACAAACCTACTCATTCAAGGGTTTTTCATTATTTTTACTATTTCCTAAATTGTAGAATAATAGTGAAGACATCAAAACTATGAAATAACACATAACGAATCATGTAGTAACCAAAAAAGTGTTAAACAAAATCACAATATATTTCATATTTCAGATTCTTCAAATAGCCACCCTTTCCCTTGATGACAGCTTTGCACAATCTTGGCATTCTCTCAACCAGCTTCACCTGGAATGCTTTTCCAACAGTCTTGAAGGAGTTCCCACATATGCTGAGCACTTGTTGGCTGCTTTTCCTTCACTCTGCCATCCAACTCATCCCAAGCCATCTCAATTGGGTTGAGGTCGGGTGATTGTGGAGGCCAGGTCATCTGATGCAGCACTCCATCACTCTCCTTCTTGGTAAAATAGCCCTTACACACCCTGGAGGTGTGTTGGGTCATTGTCCTGTTGAAAAACAAATGATAGTCCCACTAAGCTCAAACCAGATGGGATGTCGTATCGCTGCAGAATGCTTTGGTAGCCATGCTGGTTAAGTGTACCTTGAATTCTAAATCAATCAATCACCGACAGTGTCACCAGAAAAGCACCCCCACACCATCACACCTCCTCTGCCATGCTAAATGGTGGGAACCACACATGCAGAGAGCATCCCCCCCCCCACCCCATTGGCACAAACACATTAAAAACACAAATTCCAAAATTAACTTTTAAGAAGGCACACCTGTTATACCTGAAATATATTCCAGGTGACTACTTCATGAAGCTGGTTGAGAGAATGCCAAGAGTGTGCAAAGCTGTCATCAAGGCAAAGGGTGGCTATTTGAAGAAACACTTATTTGGTTACTACATGATTCCATATGTGTTATTTCATAGTTTTGATGTCTTCACTATTATTGAACAATGTAGAAAATAGTACAAATAAAGAAAAACCCACACACAGTGCATTCGGAAAGTATTCAGACCCCTTGACTTATTCTAAAAGGGAAAAAAACTATTTAATCCATAATTACATTTACACACAATACCCCATAATGACAAAGCAAAAAACAGATTTATAGACACATTTGCAAATGTATTAAAAATTAAAACAGAAATACCTTATATACATAAGTATTCTCACCCTTTGCTATGAGACTCGAAATTGACTTCAGGTGCATCCTGTTTCCTTTGATCATTCTTGAGATGTTTCTACAACTTGACTGGAGTCCACCTGTGGTAAATTCAATTGATTGGAAATGATTTGGAAAGGCACACCTGTCTATATAAGGTCCCACAGTTGACTGTGCATGTCAGAGCAAAAACCAAGCCGAGGTCGAAGGAATTGTCCATAGAGCGCCGAGACAGGATTATGTTGAGGCACAGATCTAGGGAAGGGTACCAAAAAATATCTGCAGCATTGAAGGTCCCCAAGAACACAAAGGCCTTGGTGAGGGAGGTGACCAAGAACCCAACGGTCACTCTAGAGTTCCTCTGTGGAGATGGGAAAACCTTCCAGAAGGACAACCATCTCTGCAGCACTCCACCAATCAGGCCTTTAGTGTTGAGTGGCCAGATGGAAGCCACTCCTCAGTAAAAGGCACATGACAGCCCACTTGTAGTTTGCCAAAAGGCACGTAAAGGACTCTCAGACCATGAGAAACAAGATTCTCTGGTCTGATGAAACCAAGATTGAACTCCTTGGCATGAATGCCAAGCATCACGTCTGGAGGAAACCTGGCACCATCCCTACGGTGAAGCATGGTGGTGGCAGCATCATGCTGTGGAGATGTTTTTCAGTGGCAGGGACTGAGAGACTAGTCAGGGTTGAGGGAAAGATGAACGGAGCAAAGTACAGAGAGGTCCTTGATGAAAACCTGCTCCAGAGTGCTCAGGACCTCAGACTGGGGCAAAGGTTCACCTTCCAACAGGACAACAACCCTAAGCACACAGCCAAGACAACGCAGGAGTGGCTTCGGGACAAGTCTCTGAATGTCCTTGAGTGGCCCAGACAGAGGCCGGACTTGAACCTGATCGAACATCTCTGGAGAGACCTGAAAATAGCTGTGCAGCGACACTCCCCGTCCAACCTGACAGAGTTTGAAAGGATCTGCAGAGAAGAATGGGAGAAACTCCCCAAATACAGGTATGCCAAGCTTGTAGCATCATACCCAAGAAGACTCAAGGCTGTAATCACTGCAAAAGGTGCTTCAACAAAGTACTGAGTAATGGGTCTGAATACTTATGTAAATGTGATATTTCAGTTTAGTTTAAATAAATTGGGGAAACTTTCTAAAAACCTGTTTTTGGTTTGTCAGTATGGGTTATTGTGTGTAGATTGAGGGGGGAAAAACTATTGAATCAATTTTAGAATAAGGCT
The DNA here is from genome assembly GCF_020615455.1 of Coregonus clupeaformis. Classification (NCBI taxonomy): domain Eukaryota; kingdom Metazoa; phylum Chordata; class Actinopteri; order Salmoniformes; family Salmonidae; genus Coregonus; species Coregonus clupeaformis. The sequence goes on from NC_059207.1 coordinate 53,722,681, forward strand.
GTAATGTAACAAAATGTGGAAAAAGTCAAGGGGTCTGAATACTTTCCGAATGCACTGTATATATAAATAACATTTTTTATAATTTTAAGGATGGTTAAACGACTAAAACCAGATATTAAGTATTTAGAAAAGATAACGGACCTATATACTTTTAAATACGATTTTAAAAATCTTGGTCGACCGATTCTTGTCTGTTCCTTCGATCAAATTTCAAAAGCTGTATTTTACCATATAGACACACCCTATGTTTGAATAAAACCTATATCTAGGCTACTGAGCTTGTCTGATGCTTTAAGCACTGCGATTCAAAATTAAGACAAATTACTAAAGAGGGAGCCAGAGATCAATATAGCCTAACCAGAAGAAAGAAAACTGTTCCCGACCCTCCTCCTCCTCCCGTTGCCAGCTCCTGCTGGCCTTCACAGATTATGCCGTTACGCTCCTGAAGTTGCCGGTAACAGGCTACAAAAGCAGTGGGAAAACTTTTCCATTTGGAGTGCCAAGTTATAGTACCATTTCTACTGATCTGCGTGCCAGTTATGATTTTCATATGCACATTTTTGTGCAACAGTTTCATTTCATTTATAATAAAGTCTTCATATCTCAAAATCAATGTAATGTGGTTAATCAAAATTATATTTAAATGAAAATGATCAATCTAAAAGTTACTTTATTGCCAATATGTAAAAATAGCCTACATTAAGACAAAATAAAAATATTGCGGCCCACCGGTAGAAATGATCCTGATAAAAATAAATATCCTATAAATCACATTGGCTACACCCATGGCCTGTCTGCAAGGAACTTGAAACATTGTATCAACTTTTAACTTGGTCCAGCCCTAAGCCCATGCTAGCAAACTTGCAACATTGTATAAAATATTCTGGGCCCTCAGAGTTTCCGGCACCTGCACCAGTGATCTCTGGACAGATAGACACAGCTGTAGGCTATTTCCGGAAGGGATAAGAAGTAATCAGGTAGGCCTATTTTATGACGTTTCCACCAGATCAGAGCATGACCATTTTTTTCCTCTTTCATGCTGAGTGGTTATTGAAAGGGAGCAAGCTATAAAGATTGTTCAAATAGGCTACATTGAGGAACTATTGGATGTAAAAACAGACTTAATTTACTTGCTGTTTGAGGTGAAGAAAAAATGACTGAGAACCTCAACAGCGATTGTGAGTTAAGACAATCAGAAACAGTATCAGATCCCCAAATGGGCACATTTATGGACCTATATTTGCATGCAGGCCAGGTAGCCTAGGCCTACTTCTATGCGTAATCAGGTGTGTGTCCTTACTCAACATTGACAGGAGCGCTCCAAACAAAAGACAATGAATAAATTGACAACTCGTAAATGGAATGAAAGAAAACAACTTTTTTCTCACAAGGGTAGCCTAGGTTGTGCACTCTGCAAACAACATGTCCACTCGTACAATGACAACGGTAAGACTGTAATAATAATATTTTGAATGCATTAACAGAAATGACCATAACCAAACAAACATTGTAGATGATAAATGATGGTAATTAACAGTAAATGTACTACTGGTGATACTGGAGTGCCATCCCCGCGGCCTCCACAATGGATTAGGCCACTGAGACAGGCGTCAATCAGACGGGTGTCTCTTGTGCCATAACAATTTTTTATATACTGTATTTGCCACTGCTCGGCTAAAACAATCTCGGTCGACCAACAGCCTATCGACCAAACAATCGACAGTCGACTAAATGGGGTCAGACCTACTAGAATTGCAGAAAAGTGGCTTTAAAACAGCAACATTTTGTCTCTACGGCCAAGAGGAAGGCCTTTAAAATGTTCAGTCGGAGACCGCGCCATTGACCACGACCACCACCTAAGCCCCATTTTGATCCCAAAAAAACCCCTCTAGGATATCCTACAAAGCAAGATCAATGACTTAGCCAGCTAACTTACCAGAATATTCAGAAATAACTATGTATTTTTAAGAAGATAAACATGAAATGGGAAAATAAATCTCACAGGGGTGCATTCCCACACATTCCCACACCATCATCAGCACAAGCAGTAGTGGGTGGGTAGGTTAGTCAGTTCTCTGGGCATCAATAGATCCTCTGGCTGTTCAATACAGCACTGACCCAGGTCAAGAGGTCAGGTCATTATTACCATGAAACACTTTTTAAAGTCATGTCAGACCAATTTACTCTCATGGACACACCCACAGTGCAGAGTGCCATCAGTGTATTGACGTGGTGTTTAGTGCCCTGGGCATCAGTGATTAGAGGACACTACAATCATTATTTCCTCCCGTGACCTTTGCACTCAGGAAGTAATTGGCTCTGTGCTTTACAGCAACAGCACAATCCTACAGCTCTAATGACTCAAGGATCCCTAATAGGCACATAGGCTACCACTCATCATTCACAAGTAGTCTGCTCTGATGAAGAACTCCACCACAAGAAAAAAGGATTTGTCACCCTTAATTTTTTTTTTTATTACAGAAAAGAGGACTATACTTGCAACATCGTTACTTCTCACCAATGTAATAAAATGCCAATAATATTTTTTACATTTGTGCTCTGGGAAACTAACATCAAGAAAGTGTTTTGATGCAAATAGGAATGCCAAACTTCCAATGGAATGATATGTAAGTCAACAGCTACCCCTAGTGGACATAAGGAGGATAGATAAAGATGAATATCCCAAAAGGAGAGCAACTGGTATGTACAGTATCTCCCTGTACTTACAGAGATGTCCCTGTACTTTTATAGTCTGGCCATTTCCATAATTTTGTAGACACTTATCCTGATCAGAATACAATCAGTAGCCTACTTACAGAGAAGACTACGTTCCATGTGTGTACTTACAGAGAAGAGAACATCAAACTCGGGCCCTGCTAGCAGTCCATCCATCAGATCCTCAAAGTCGTCAGCCAACGCATCCAGTCTCATCTGCCAGCTTCTTATAGGCTGCCTCACTGATCGCACTGGAGAGAGGAGAAACACATAGGTTTATGCCCATAATGAGTGTCAAAAAGCAAAGAGGTCAATTTTGATATGAGCTGCGCTTGACCCATCTGACAAAACAAGTAAGGCTAAGCCCACCCACAAAGTGCTGGGTAGGAACAAAAGCCTACACACCGGGCACTGTGGCTCTCCAGGACCTGAGTTGATTACCATGGCCCGAGATTCTACACCTTGCTGATCCCCTTCTACACAAAAAAAATGAGAATCGCCATATTCAATGTCTCCTGTAAGCCAAGATGCTGGTTCAGCTACCTCTGATGAACATAGCGCAGTCAACGGGACGACCACAGTCTTAGATGTGTCATTTGGTGCGGACAGGGTTCTGAGACAGCGAGAGTTGCCCAGGTGCTGAAAATGAGAACGAAAACGATACGTTATTACATCGTGTACGAATGCGCCAGGCTGAACATGCCTCACTTGATCCGCATTTTGAAAAGTCGTTACTTTCCTGTGGATATGTTGTGTCAAATTTCAAATGGCATACGGACGAACCATTTCGTTTTCGGCCATCTATTTGGCAGCAACGAGTGGCAAGTAACGTTGTTACTTAGCTAGATACATTAAGTTACACAACGATGATGTTCTCAAAACTAACGTGGCAAACCTGACATTAACGTTACGTGATGAGACAGATATCTGGTTCCGGGCACACATGTCGTCGTTCTCTGCTGAATTGATAAATACATTGTTTTTCACTTGACAACCTTAGCATGTTCGCCTTTCAGTGCTGCCACAGGTAGTTGGTTAAAAATATATATTTGCTGCTTCTTCTTCGGTGGGGCTTAACGGCAGTTGGCATTCAATATGTTTCATTACCGCCCCCAGCTGGACTATAGTATAAATATCTTCTTCTTCTTCTTCTTCTTCTTCTTCTTCTTCTTCTTCTTCTTCTTCTTCTTCTTCTTCTTCTTCTTCTTCTTCTTCTTCTTCTTCTTCTTCTTCTTCTTCTTCTTCTTCACGTTTTATTGGCGAATCCCAACCAACTCACAGGTGCATACGCTGCCACCTACTTTACTGGAGTGAGAGGCCGGTCACGACCTATCTATACCACTAGATTCTCATAACTAACCCTGAATTTCTAATAAAATAATTATCTACAAACCTCACTACTCCCATGCACCTGTATATCCACAATATTGTTTTTCATGGCTCTTTTTGCTATTCTATTATATCATTTCCATAAACACTTGTATGAGCAGGAATCCAACAGAACTGAATTTCAATACCATTTCTTTGTAACCCCAACAACAGCACCATTATTTCTAACCATAAATCCTCACGTTCTGACTTTCCAGATAATAAACTACACAAAACTGATGCAGAGTCCGAACATATTACTACTCTTCTTGGTTGCATCTCCTCTATCCATTGCAATCCAACAAAGTATCGCAACCATTTCTGTTGAATATACAGATAAATCATTTGTTATTTTCTTGCATAGATTACCATCAAACTCAGGAATAAATACACTTGCTCCTGTCTTCCCAGTCATGGGATCCTTTGAACCATCTGTATACACTGCAAGACAATAATAAAACTGATTACTAATATATTGATCCACTATTGTTCCTACATTATCTTCTTCACACCACTGTTTATTATGTGGTCTTGTATAAAACAACGGTGCTACAGATGGCCCTATAACAATAGTCCATATTCATCAACCTTCTTTTGAAATTGTTCATATTCCCATTAGTCTTCCAATACTGTCAATGTAGGATGATCTACTGTAGTATTGTTCAGTCTTGCCCAGTATGCCAGGGCTAGCTTAACTCTTCTAAGGGATAGTGGCATTTCCCCAGTATCTACTTGTAAAGCCTCAACCAGTTTAGTTTTAAATGCACCACCGCACATCCTGAGTGCCCTCGCTTGCATCTTATCAAGGCTCAACAGCTATGTAAAAGCCACAGAACCATATACAAAGCACCCATAAACTATGGAGGATCTCATCAAAGTACGATAAATGTTCCCCCTTTCAAAAAAAGTTTGCAGTTTTGAAACTGCAGTAAAAGTCCATTAACTGTAGTTGAATGTGATATTTTGGACGCAGTAATTGCAGAAGAACTGCAGTGTACTGCAGTTGAACTGCATTTACACTGCATAATTACTGCAGTAAAAGAAACGGTGTTATTTTGGACGCAGTATTTGCAGCATACTGCATTTACAGTGGCTTGTGAAAGTATTCACCCCCCTTGGCATTTTTCCTATTTTGTTGCCTTACAACCTGGAATGAAAATTGATTTTTGGTGGGTTTGTATCATTTGATTTACCCAACATGCCTACCACTTTGAAGATGCAAAATATATTTTTTTGTGAAACAAACAATAAATAAGATATGTCTCTATAAGCTTGGCACATCTAGCCACTGGGATTTTTGGCCATTCTTCAAGGCAAAACTGCTCCAGCTACTTCAAGTTGGATGGGTTCCGCTGGTGTACAGTAATCTTTAAGTCATACCACAGATTCTCAATTGGATTGAGGTCTGGGCTTTGACTAGGCCATTCCAAGACATTTAAATGTTTCCCCTTAAACCACTCAAGTGTTGCTTTAGCACTATGCTTAGGGTCATTGTCCTGCTGGAAGGTGAACCTCCGTCCCAGTCTCAAATCTCTGGAAGGCTGAAACAGGTTTCCCTCAAGAATTTCCCTGTATTTAGCGTCATCCATCATTCCTTCAATTCTGACCAGTTTCCCCGATGGAAAAACATCCCCATAGCATGATGCTGCCACCACCATGCTTCACTGTGAGGATGGTGTTCTCGGGGTGATGAGAGGTGTTGGGTTTCGCCAGACATAGCGTTTTCCTTGATGGCCAAAAAGCTCAATTTTAGTCTCATCTGACTCAAGAAGTACCTTCTTCCATATGTTTGGGGAGTCTCCCACATGCCTTTTGGCGAACACCAAACGTGTTTGCTTATTTTTTTCTTTAAGCAATGGCTTTTTTCTGGCCACGCTTCCATAAAGCCCAGCTCTGTGGAGTGTACGGCTTAAAGTGGTCCTATGGACAGATACTCCAATCTCCGCTGTGGAGCTTTGCAGCTCCTTCAGGGTTATCTTTGGTGTCTTTGTTGCCTCTCTGATTAATGCCCTCCTTGCCTGGTCCATGAGTTTTGGTGGGTGGCCCTCTCTTGGCAGAGGTGCCATATTCTTTAAATTTTTTAATAATGGATTTAATGGAGCTTCAAAGTTTCTGATATTTTTTAATAACCCAACCCTGATCTGTACTTCTCCACAACTTTGTCCCTGACCTGTTTGGAGAGCTCCTTGGTCTTCATGGTGCCATTTGCTTGGTGGTGCCCCTTTCTTAGTGGTGTTGCAGACTCTGGGGCCTTTCAGAACAGGTGTACATTTGACATTTTTGCATTTTACATCATTTAGCAGACGCTCTTATCCAGAGCGACTTACAGTTAGTGCATACATTTTTTTCATACTGGCCCCCCGTGGGAATCGAACCCACAACCCTGGCGTTGCAAACGCCATGCTCTACCAACTGAGCTACATCCCTGCCGGCCATTCCCTCCCCTACCCTGGACGACGCAGGTGCCACTGACGCATAGGGCACGCAACATCTCTGCCTTTATTACACCCTCCGGTCTGTACTCGTATTCGATTATGAGTTTCCGCCTGCATAACGCACCTGCCACTTTTCAGCGCCTTATGAATAGGGTTGTCACCGGTCTGGTCTGGTGCGCTGTTCATCTCGATGTGCGGCACACCAGGGGGGCTGATAATGTATTTGCTGACGCTCTGTCTCGTGCGCCCTGTTCCGTAACGCGTCTGGTCCTATTGATCAGTGGACACGCATTTTCTCATGCGCGTTGTCCCCGAGTGTTGTGACGTATGCATGTCACACGACCGGCTACTGTTTGTTTTGTGTTGTCCTGTCGCTCCTGTCATCTGTTCCCTGCTGTCTTCGTTTTATTGGGTGAAGCTGGGATGGTGGTAAGTGAGATGGGACACACCTGGCTCGGGTGTGTCCCGGGGATAAATACACCTTTCCCCCATACATCGAGCAGGCTCTCTCCACGCAGACACACTGTTGTTTTTTGGTATGGTATTTTGGGGCGTCTTTGTTAGCTTATTATTGGCACCTCTCACGCAACAACTCACTTACACTACTGACTACACACATCATTGTTACTTGTATATACAGTGAGGGAAAAAAGTATTTGATCCCCTGCTGATTTTGTACGTTTGCCCACTGATAAAGACATGATCAGTCTATAATTTTAATGGTAGGTTGATTTGAACAGTGAGAGACAGAATAACAAAAAACAATATCCAGAAAAACGCATGTCAAAAATGTTATGAATTGATTTGCATTTGAATGAGGGAAATAAGTATTCCTAGATCACTATCCCTACTCTGAGACGCTTTGCGAGTGTGGGTCCAGTTTTCACACAAACGTTGCCATTTATAAACATTTCAATTGACATGAGAATGTGCTCACCTCCCCGCAAACGTTAGACCATGCGTACGCACATCTGCTAGTGGTTGAAATGTTGTATTGCAAGTAAGCATTTTGTGCAAATGGGGGATATGATGAAATGTTTATTCACAAAAAACAGGAAAACTTAATAACAAGAATGCAGCCATTTGCCATTAGTGAGAAGAGCGAAAATCTGTTTTATTTTTAGAATCTAAAATAATTAGACAGTAATCTTTTTCCTATTTATTTTGTTTTCTTAACTATTGCAGAATAAATTCCTCACCTTTTCTGGCCATGATGGGTTCATATTCCCGAAGGAGCCATACAACGAATGATCATGCGCATCTCTCATTTAGTTGGACTATAGTAGCCAAGTAAATAGATGGGCTAAATGTATTTCAAGTTTTGCAATATCATAGGTAGCGTGGTTTTTAATACGGTATACAGTCGAATTTAACAGGTGAACAGTTTATATTTTACATTGAAGTAGGCCTTAGTAAGCTACTGTAAGTACTCTCATTGCCGTTTTGTTTGTAGCCTGCCTTAGACAATGTTTCAGAATTCGCGGGCAGTCAATCATATTTAGGTTGGGGGAAAAAGTTAATGCAAAACATTGTTGAATTCAAACATTCTGCTGACGGGTCCACACCAATTTGCCATTGTTTTGTCTTTCAGAAACTGACAAAGTCCTTTTCCAGATATAGCATAAATTACTGCTCAAGAAAACATCCTGCCAACACAGTGGATAGACCAGTAGCTTATGTAAAATATTTGAAAGTATGGGTAGGCTTAGGTTACATTAGGACTATTGCTGTGCGATAGGAGCGCGACATCATTGCCTATTTAATCTCAGAGTTTATACCAAGGCAGGACATAGAAACCCAATAATCTATTGATAAACTAAATATTGAACAACAATTCATCTTTTGCATGCCGTGGCCTAATGCCAATAGTTCCAAATCATACAAGAAATAAATGGCATTATAGTCACTATAAAAGGTGAATGATGGGTGTATTCCAGGCAGAGTTATAATGCTCGTTCACACAAGCACAGTTTTATGACTGGTCTGATTTATAACAGGAAACATGCGTATGTGAATATTTTCAGAAATGGCGCATGCAGATATTTAGTGTAAAATGTACACAACGGTTATAAATGAGGCCCCTTGTCTTCCAGGTCGGTTAAATCAAACACATGAAGTCCTGCGGCACTCCAGGACCAGGGTTGCCTGCCCTAGAGATATTAATCAATGCTTATTAACTGAATATTGTATGTGCATTTCCATATATCAATGACACTAACTAAAGGGTTGAATTGTTCAGCAACTTGCAGTAAATGCTAACACGGCTTTGATGATGAAAGGTACATCATGTATTTATTGTCATCTCAACATCAGGCATGCTGTGACATGGGCCTGGATGGTGACACACCTCCTTCAAGCTGATTGACTGAATACTGGGGCCTTCAATGGTACCGGAAGCAAGGGCCTTATCTGGGAGTACAGCAACAGTCTCTGTCTTGCAGCCATTATTTCAACATGTATTGTATGTTACCAGTAACAGCAAACCTGGTTTAAAAAAAAAGATAAAGCAACACCTCACAGCACAACGCCGCTCCCCTATTTGACCTAGATAGTTTGTTTGTATTTATTGATATGTAGTCTACGTGTACCTTTAAATTGATGTAGTTCTGTCCTTGAGCTGTTCTTGTTTATTAACGTTCTGTATTATGTCATGTTTCATGTTTTGTGTGGACCCAGGAAGAGTAGCTGCTGCTTTCGTAACAGCTAATGGGGATCCTAATAAAATACAAATACAAAACATATGTATAATACCACTCAAATTCATACAAACTGTTACAGACGCAATCACTGACTTATATTCACTTTGTCTACTTGTCCCATTCTTCAATCTTTTCTGGGATATACACTGAGTATACAAAACATTAAGAACACCTGCTCTTTCCATGACATAGACTGACCAGGTGAATCCAGGTGAAAGCTATGATCCCTTATTGATGTCACTTGTTAAATCCACTTCAATCAGTGTAGATGAAGCGGTGGAGACTGGTTAAAGAAGGATTTTTAAGCCTGGAGACAATTGAGACATGGATTGTGTATTGGTGCCATTCAGAGGATGAATGGGCAAGACAAAATATTTAAGTGCATTTGAATGGGGTATGGTAGTAGGTGCCAGGCGCACTGGTTTGTGTTAAGAACTGCAACGCTGCTGGGTTTTTCCAAAGTCAAAAGTTGGAACATTGGAGTCAACATGACCCTGTGGAAATCTTTCAACCCCTTGTAGAGTCCATGACCCGATGAATTGTGGCTGTTCTGAGGGCAAAAGTGGGGTGCAACTCAATATTAGGAAGGTGTTCCTAGTGTTTGGTATGCTAAGTGTATATTTTAGTTGATACGCCTGTGTGATATACAATACCAGTCACAAGTTTGGACACCAACTCATTCAAGGCTTTTTCTTTATTTTTAGTAATTTCTACATTATAGAATAATAGTGAAGACATCAAAACTATGAAATAACACATATGTAGTAACCAAAAAAGTGTTAAACAAATCAAGATATATTTTAGATTTCAAAGTAGCCACCCTTTGCCTTGATGACAGCTTTGCACAGTCTTGGCATTCTCTCAACCAGCTTCACGAGGAACGCTTTTCCAACAGTCTTGAAGGAGTTCCCACATATGCTGAGCACTTGTTGGTTGCTTTTCCTTCACTCTGCAGTCCAACTCATCCCAAACCATCTCAATTGGGTTGAGATCGGGTAATTGTGGAGGCCAGGTCATATGATGCATCACTCCATCACTTTCCTTCTTGGTAAAATAGCCCTTACACAGTCTGGAGGTGTGTTAGGTCATTGTCCTGTTGAAAAACAAATGATAGTCCCACTAAGCCCAAACCAGATGGGATGGCGTATCGCTGCAGAATGCTGTGGTAGCCATGCTGGTTAAGTGTACCTTGAACTCTAAATAAATCACAGACAGTGTCACCAGCAAAGCACCATCACACCATAACACCTCCTCCTCCATACTTCACGGTGAGAACCACACATGCGGAGATCATCCGTTCACCTACTCTGCGTCTCACAAAGACACAGCTGTTGAAACCAAAAATCTCAAATTTGGACTCATCAGACCAAAGGACAGATTTCCACCAGTCTAATGTCCATTGCTCGTGTTTCTTGGCCCAAGCAAGTCTCTTCCTATTATTGGTGTCCTTTAGTAGTGTTGATATTGAGATGTGTCTGTTACTTGAACTCTCTGTGAAGCATTTATTTGGGCTGCAATTTCTGAGGCTGGTAGCTCCAATGAACTTATCCTCTGCAGCAGAGGTAACTCTGGGTCTTCCTTTCCTGTGGCGGTCCTCATGAGAGCCAGTTTCATCATAGCGCTTGATGGTCTTTGCGACTGCACTTGAAGAAACTTTCAAAGTTCTTGACATTTCCGGATTGACTGACCTTCATGTCTTAAAGTAATGATGGACTATCCTTTCTCTTTGCTTATTTGAGCTGTTCTTGCCATAATATGGACTTGGTCTTTTACTAAATAGGGCTATCTTCTGTATACCCCCCCTACCATGTCACAACACAACTGATTGGCTCAAACGCATTAAGAAGAAAATAAATTCCACAAATTAACTTTTAACAAGGCACACCTGTTAATTGAAATGCATTCCAGGTGACTACCTCGTGAAGCTGGTTGAGAGAATGCCAAGAGTGTGCAAAGCTGTCATCAATGTGAAGGGTGGCTACTTTGAATAACCTTTTTTGGTTACTACATGATTCCATATGTGTTATTTCATAGTTTGTCTTCACTATTATTCAACAATTTAGAAAATAGTAAAAATAAAGAAAAACCCTGGAATGAGTAGTTGTGTCCAAACTTTTGACTGGTATTGTGCATGATAAAATATGTATTCACCCTGGACATGATACTTGCATTTACTTTAGACCATTTGAATCATAAGCTTTAAGTGTTGTCTTGATAGTTAAGTTACCACAGAAGTTAGTAAAAGTTAGTGTGAAGACCAACATGCTATGAAAAAGTTATTGTTTTGTAACAATAAAAAAAGAGTTGTTTATACAAAACTTTATTGCATTTGGTCATCCCAAAAATGTGGCCTTTGAAAGCCTTGATTTTTACATTCTTGCTATGGGAACTCTCTGCAGATAGCTGACAACAGGGTGGCAGATGTTTTTATGTGCTGCTCTAGAGTTCCGCAGCCCAGCAGACTCACCTGGTGATGGGGGGATGGACACATGTTACAGGGAGGAGAGAGCATGAGTTTTGGAGTGAGTACAGTAAATCCAATCCAACCAGTTGCCCTGGATAATATGCTATGTTGTCACACAGGCAGACTGCCATAGTGAATATTTAAATGGTGCATCAAGTATACTATTATGAGTGTAGCTTACTTCTCTGGGCTCTGGAGAGATCGCAGGTAGTTGGTCAGAAGGCTCTGGAGGTCCTTGGACAATTCTGTCTCTGTAGCACCTGGCGAGAGACGGATAGAGGTAGTGAATGTGCTAGAAAGAGAGAGAGCCCTCACCCATGAGCTCCCACTGGCCCAGGCCTCCTTCCTAGTATCATGCAATGTAAAGATTAAAGACAAAAGGTACCTGTATTTAGGATTCATGTATCAGTTTGTCTACTTCACATTCATGTCTGTAAATGACAACAATAGAGCTGATTAAAAGTATGCATGCCATTTTGTGATAACGGCTATGACAAATGACATGGCATACATATACATTTATAGCTAGCTAAACTGTTATTTATATGATGGCACCACGTCTCATCTCACTAACAATTGCTAAGGCGAAGAGCAATTTTTTTTTTCTTGTGGCTTATACTTTTTTTGTCTAGCTTCACATAGTGCCTTCAGAAAGGATTCACACCCCCTTGACTTTTTCCACATTTTGTTGTGTTACAATGTGGGATTAAAATTGATTTAATTGTATTTTTTTTGTCAATGATGTACCCAAAATACTCTGTCATTTGTAAAACATTAATGAAAATTGAAACACTAATATACACTGCTCAAAAAAATAAAGGGAACACGAAAATAACACTTCCTAGATCTGAATGAATGAAATAATCGTATTAAATACTTTTTTCTTTACATAGTTGAATGTGCTGACAACAAAATCACACAAAAATTATCAATGGAAATCAAATTTATCAACCCATGGAGGTCTGGATTTGGAGTCACCGTCAAAATTAAAGTGGAATACCACACTACAGTCTGATCCAACTTTGATGTAATGTCCTTAAAACAAGTCAAAATGAGGCTCAGTAGTGTGTCTCCACGTGCCTGTATGACCTCCCTACCATGCCTGGGCATGCTCCTGATGAGGTGGCGGATGGTCTCCTGAGGGATCTCCTCCCAGTCCTGGACTAAAGCATCCGCCAACTCCTGGACAGTCTGTGGTGCAACGTGGCGTTGGTGGATGGAGCGAGACATGATGTCCCAGATGTGCTCAATTGGATTCAGGTCTGGGGAACGGGCGGGCCAGTCCATAGCATCAATGCCTTCCTCTTGCAGGAACTGCTGACACACTCCAGCCACATGAGGTCTAGCATTGTCTTGCATTAGGAGGAACCCAGGGCCAACCGCACCAGCATATGGTCTCACAAGGGGTCTGAGGATCTCATCTCGGTACTCTGGCGAGCACATGGAGGGCTGTGCGGCCCCCCAAAGAAATGCCACCCCACACCATGACTGACCCACCGCCAAACCGGTCATGCTGGAGGATGTTGCAGGCAGCAGAACGTTCTCCACGGCGTCTCCAGACTCTGTCACGTCTGTCACATGTGCTCAGTGTGAACCTGCTTTCATCTGTGAAGAGCACAGGGCGCCAGTGGCGAATTTGCCAATCCTGGTGTTCTCTGGCAAATGCCAAACATCCTGCACGGTGTTGGGCTGTAAGCACAACCCCCACCTGTGGACGTCGGGCCCTCATACCACCCTCATGGAGTCTGTTTCTGACCGTTTGAGCAGACACATGCACATTTGTGGCCTGCTGGAGGTCATTTTGCAGGGCTCTGGCAGTGCTCCTCCTGCTCCTCCTTGCACAAAGGCGGAGGTAGCAGTCCTGCTGCTGGGTTGTTGCCCTCCTACGGCCTCCTCCACGTCTCCTGATGTACTGGCCTGTCTCCTGGTAGCGCCTCCATGCTCTGGACACTACGCTGACAGACACAACAAACCTTCTTGCCACAGCTCGCATTGACGTGCCATCCTGGATGAGCTGCACTACCTGAGCCACTTGTGTGGGTTGTAGACTCCGTCTCATGCTACCACTAGAGTGAAAGCACCGCCAGCATTCAAAAGTGACCAAAACATCAGCCAGGAAGCATAGGAACTGAGAAGTGGTCTGTGGTCACCACCTGCAAAACCAGTCCTTTATTGGGGGTGTCTTGCTAATTGCCTATAATTTCCACCTGTTGTCTATTCCATTTGCACAACAGCATGTTAAATTTATTGTCAATCAGTGTTGCTTCCTAAGTGGACAGTTTGATTTCACAGAAGTGTGATTGACTTGGAGTTACATTGTGTTGTTTAAGTGTTCCCTTTATTTTTTTGAGCAGTGTATCTTGATTAGATAAGTATTCAACCCTCTGAGTCAATACATGTTAGAATCACCATTGACAGCGATTACAGCTGTGAGTCTTTCTGGACACCTGGATTGTGCTACATTTGGAATTAGAGGCAGTCGCTTATGCCCATCCGCCATCCCCGTTCACAACGCTCTAGCAAAACCGAAACCTACTTGAAGGTAACAGCGCCTACTTACCCCTAGTGGCCAGTTTCCACGTCATCTCCCGACATCAGACATGGATGGACGTTGAATACTTACTTGTATCACAGGTGACCTGGCTGGTTAGGGTTAGTGTTCCCACACGTCCGTATCTCCATGTTACAACACTTGTTTACGGAAAACAGAAGGAAGAAAAGAGGTGACCACCTGTGTTAATTAGCTATCTAGCATGCTCCGAACACCTGTGTGTAAGCTTAACTCAGGAAGTGTAACGGAAGTGTAGTTTCGTTGGATAGTGGCACCCATAGCTGAATCTGTGCAAAACGGATACAGTAAGTGTATCTTTTTTATTTGAAGGATTCTTTCTTGCTGATGAAAGATAAGGGCCATATGTTTCGAAAGCCATATCGCAAGCGATGATTATTGATGTTTCTAAACGCTAAAACACAGTGTCGGGATTATAGTTCACGAGGCAGTCGTGAGCGAAGCTAATGGCTAAGAACTATAGGGAGAAGGCAGAATGCCTCCTTATTTAACTGTAGTTAGCTGCTAGCTTAAATACCTGTGTTTGAGACCTAATGATGGAGGATTTCGAGAATTAGCCTAGGTAGCTAGCTAGTTAGCTAAATGACAACCCTATTAATTATATCCACTCTATTGCTTAATTCAGAAAGGAGGCTACACCTCATAGCTAGCTAATGTGATCTGCTAATGTGAGCTAGACAACATGCATTGCTTCTGACACATGCCACGGTCCTGCTTGCTTGAGATAATAATGGTTTATGATAATTGCAGTTTAGTTCATTATCTAGCTAGATAGCTAAGTGTAAAACTGAGAGTCTGGCTGTAAAACGCAGCTAGCTAGCTAGCCAACAGTTGTAGCCAAGCTAGCTAACTTGATACTCACTCATTAATGTTAACTTACCATGCTTTTCTGGCCAACTGGCCAATGGGCTCTATGCACGCATCACTTCCGCATTGGCGTAAGGATGCTTGGGCATTTCCGGTTACCGGATAAAAACATTAGACAGTGACAGTAGACCGTTATGATGGCAGAGATGAAGTTTACAAGGTGTTTGCTGGAGTTGCCTAAAGTATCTGTTAATGATATACGGAGGGTCGTCCGGACATCCAGTACGACACCACGTAGCAAACTGGATAAAGGCTTCACATTTTACGTTTCTTCTTTTCTTTGCAACTTTGAAGGTAATATGCTAACGCTAGCTAGCCTGAGCTAGAAGCATTGCTTTGGTGTTTTAAGTCATGACTCCGTCCTGCTTCAGGTTAATCATGCTTTAAATACAGTTTAATCATGTGTATATACCTCTCACTTCATGTGTTTGTACTTTTATGAAAGTATCAGGTAAAAACAGGGCTACAAATGAGAAAAAGTAGAAAGAACAAGTTTTGCTCCTACTCCTGCTGCTGTAGACCCTCGTCTTTCAAAACCCATTAAATTATGCTTCTGTGTATTTCAGATGACATTGCGTGATTCACAGCCAGTTGTGCTTGTTAAAAGCTACTGTTCCTGTGTGGCTGGGTGTGGGATATGCAAACATTTGGTTGCATGACTAAATCAGACTGCCCATTACTCTGAACGTGGCATGTCTGTCGTCCCTCCTGTACTTTCGTACGTTTACACGTCATCGTGTTAAAAGTCAAGACGAAGTATTACAAGTCAAAACATTAACATAAACATTAAGATAAACAACAACAACAACGAAAATGTACCGTTTCGGATGTTTTTGACGACAAGCATTCAATGCTAGCATACGGTAGCACAGCATTCTACCATAACCGGAGGTTTACATCCATCCTGAGATTTAACCGGAAATACGTCATGCCCGCTTGTGCATATCGCCTATTACTCTTGCCAGTCCTGGTCGACTCCTTCTTGCCCTCTCCCGTCTCTCTGTCTTCTTCTAGGTTCAAAACTATATGGCTGTAGTCCCGTGCCTTATTGTCAAAAGCAACCCACTTGTACACAGCCACCTGGTGCACTGGCTCAGTGTTCCAAAACAGTTCACCTGTTTCTACGTCAAGCAAGGACAATGTTCCATTTGTTCTTTTTGTGTGTTTTTCCAAAGTCTAATAAAAAAGAGTGACATCATGTCACATTATTGTTTGGGGGGTGCTAATGTAAAACATGGCTTTTACACCTTGAACCCCGTTCTATCTTACTGAACGCAGCCCAGGCATACGCAATCGAGCAAAGCACTGTGGTATTGATCAACCAATGGTGTGTTAGATATCACCTACATACGTTTGCTCGACTCCCCTCATCATATTGGAGGAAGAAATGAATAAATAATATAAATGAATAAAATGAAAATGGGGTTAATTATTACAATGATTATTCATCTATTTATGTGTGCATTTATTTATTTATCTATTTTTAATTACGGCAGGTTTGGTCCTCCATAATATTTGGACCAGATAATGCTTAACAATGTCAGAATGTTGAAATCACACTGTAGATGCATTAGACTTTAGAATTGCATTGGGAGCATACGTACACTGAGTGTACAAAACATTAGGAACACCTTCTTAATATTGAGTTGCATCCCCTTTTGGCCTCAGAAAAGCCATAATTCGTCAGGGCATGGACTCTACAAGGTGTCGAAAGTGTTCCACAGGGATGCTGGCCCACTTTAGCCAACAGCTCACAGATACAGTGTGGGTAGGTTAGTCTACATGATGAGATTTGTATTAATAACAGCAAGAATATTTGTATTTGTCAAACGTCAGTCAAACATTTGCATAATTAATTTTACGAACACAAAAAGATCCCACCTTGTCGAACAAACAAATGATCTGTCGGCATTTATAAAATTGTACCAAAACTTCTGGTTTCCATCACAGCTGTTGTGATTTTTTAAATATACGGTATGACCTAGGTGTTCCTAATGTTTTGTACACTCAGTATATATGAACTGTACAGCCTTACCTATGGATCTTAGCAGGGGCGCAACTTTCACTGGGGACGGGGGGGACATTGTTCCCCCCACACACACACACACACACATTCTGAAATAGCGTTTTTGTCCCCCCCAGTTTTATAATTGGAATGTGATACAAAACGAGGCAACGGTGTGCTTTAGGACCATGCGGACGCCTCCAAGCGGTCGGGTAGGCTGTTTGGAGTGTTTATCGGAAAGGATTAAAAAATATATATATTAATAATTATGTCCCCCCCCAAGTTGCACCCCTGGATTTTAGGTCCATGAATTGGGGTATCAGCCTACTCAGTGACATCCACAGATTACAACTCTGAATATAAGTGCTACAACGCTAATATTTGTGTAAACTCTTCAGAATTGTAATCTGTGGGTGCCATCGTAGGCTGATACCCCAATTCATGGACCCAAGATCCATAGGTAAGGCTGTACATTGCAATATGAATGTTCAATACATAGTTGTTTATTTTATTTTATTGTGTTACTATTTCTCTTTTTTTTCTTTTTTCTAGTCTTTTCTTACTTTTTAACTCTGCATTGTTGGGAAAGGGCTCATAAGTAAGCATTTCACGGCAAAGTCTACACCTGTTGTATTCGGCGCATGTGACAAATAAAATTGTATTTGATTTCAAAGAGAAATATATATGTGATGACGTTGAATCAACGTGGAAAACTGATTGGATTTTCAAAGTCATGAACATTTCGTAATTTTTTACACCCAATTTTTATTCTAAATCCAATGACAAGGTGACATTTGTTGTTGATTTCACGTTGAATTCACATTAGTTCACAACTCAACCGAATGTAAATCAAAACTAGGTGTTGAACTGACGTCTATGCCCAGTGGGTGGTTTGTCAAGACATAATTCATCCCTTACAGCACAAAAACAGACTGTCTAGTGGCAGGTTGTAATATATCCTAATATTTACAGACTATAAATTAATTGAGCAAATTTTTGGTCACGGAAAGTAAAAAAAAAATGTGGCCAATTGTTTTCTGATACATACATACATACATACATACATACATACATACATACATACATACATACATACATACATACATACATACATACATATGGTCATCACCTCCACATATGTCTCTGCTGTAATAACTCTAGGCTTACACTGTCTGTGTTTTTTCATTTGGTAATGGTGTGAATGTTCAAAATAAAAGAAACTGGTCAATTTAGAATGAAGTTGTACATTCAACTGACTACAGGAATGGACCCCAACTCTGTCCAAGAGAACCTGTGGTGCCTTTCTGTGGTTTGTACACTAGGGGGCGAACTAACACTGAGATTTTAGCCACAATACTCCACACACAGGATGGAAATAGGGGAGTTGTAAAAGGTTAAAATTATTTTCCTCTCACACCATACAGGGACCAGGATCTATTCTAGCATCTATTTTGTCCTGACGCTGAAGACTCCATGAAAGCTCATTTCCAAGAAATCCCAGTTGTGTACAGTGTTGACCACCAAAGCAGGTCATGATCTGGGTAACAGTGGCAGATGCCAAAAGCACCAGGCATATAATAGGCCATACAATGCCCTGCTGCCAGTCCCTCATAATGCAGTACAGGTACTAGTTGTCAATGTCCTATCAATATGAGCCCCCACATGTTGGTAAAACGAGCCTATTTTCAAATGTTTGAAAATATATTGCAGGTTAGAGGGCACTCAGTTTGAAATACATTTTATACCCCAATACTGAAATTATCTCATCACTGTTCAATCACAGGGGGTTATTTTTGTAATGGTGTACTGTTTACCAAGCAGGTGGGGGTTCAGTAGGCTGCATAGGAGCATGTGCAAACTAAAAGTACACAGTGTGTGATAAAACAACAAGCAAAACATGCCAAAAATGTTTTTGATACCCTGTAGTCCATCTAAAAAAAATAACAATTCTACCCACCTTGAAGGGGCTATCTGCCCCACTGGGCACAGACATCAATTCAACGTCTATTCCACATTGCTTCAATTTCCACGTTGGTAATTTAATTGAAATGACGTGGAAACAACATTGATTCAACCTGTGTGTGCCCAGTGCTACACTCATTTTTAGGCTTATAAATTAATGATATGTACCCATTGACTCTTGAAGAATATAACTTATAAATGCCTCACGAGCTTCAACTGTCATACCCCATCAGAACCCCAAATATAAGCCTTTTTTACTCAAATGTTTGCAAACAAAGTAAATGTAAACAGACAAACTATATAGCCTCTAAACATGGTTAAAATTATAATTTTGATATCATGGAGGGTCAGTCCTTGCATCCATATCTCTGTCTATGAATTTGAAAGTGGGTATACTTCTACAGCCCCAAACCCCTGGGCTTATTACCGAAACAGGGGCGGGGAAAACTCTTTGTTATTGTTTCAACTGCTGATTGTCTCTTAAAAAAAACAAGCGCAGAGGGGCTCGCTCAATCTCATTACATGACGTCTCTGATGCGGATTGGATGCGCAGCAGAATTATGTTAATGATGGGCGGGCTGTGCAGAATGAGTAGGTGATGTCAGCTCTCAGTTAGCACAAAGTGAAACAGACATGGCGACAGACTGGAGTGTCTGGCAGGGGTATACACTAACTTTAATAGTTTTCCTATGGTGTACGGTGGGCACAGGAGCTGAGACGGGGGTCCCGGAGACTGGTAGTCCCACCCGGATCTTCGGCATGCGGCTGGAGAGGAGTGACAAGCCGGCCACGACCACCAATGACGGGGTGATTCAGGTAACAGAAGAGAGCAACATCTTCCTGAGGTTCTACGGGCTGCAGATTCTTCCTGACACCTCGTCACAGATCAGATTCACCGACCATGAACATGAGGAAGGTGATGTTACCAGCAACAATGCTCCTTTTAACAGGACTTGTGCCGACTATAGCAAAGATATCGTTATCAGGGGTGGCATGAACGTGAGCCACCTCCGAACCTGGGGGGTTCTGAGTTTGAAAATCAAGCCTCTCCGGAAGAGCGAGCCCCAGAAGGAGTATGGGCTATGCGTCCGGGAAAGCCAGGATGGCAAGTGGTACCTGTTGGGTGAGGATGACGGGAGGCTGCGGGTGGTGGAGGAGAAGAAGTCCATGCTTCCTATGTGGTTCCAGCGCATCCTCATCTGCTGCCTGCTGGTACTGTCAGGTATGTTCAGCGGGCTTAACCTGGGACTCATGGCCCTGGATCCTATGGAGCTCCGGATAGTCCAGAGCTGCGGTACCGAGAAGGAGAAGAGGTATGCCAGCAAGATCGAGCCCATTCGGAGGAAAGGGAACTATCTGCTATGCTCGTTGCTCCTGGGTAATGTGCTTGTCAACACAACGCTCACTATCCTTCTGGAGGACTTGATAGGGTCAGGCCTGGGTGCTGTGGTCGCCTCCACTATAAGTATTGTCATATTTGGGGAGATTGTGCCCCAGGCTCTGTGCTCTCGTCACGGGTTGGCTGTAGGAGCTAACACCATCACGGCGACCAAGTTCTTCATGTTGGTCACCTTCCCCCTGTCATGGCCCATCAGTAAACTCCTGGACTGTGTCCTGGGCTAGGAGATCGGTACTGTGTACAACCGGGAGAAACTAGTGGAGATGCTGAGAGTAACGGAACCATACAATGACCTGGTCAAAGAGGAGCTAAACATGATCCAAGGTGCGCTCGAGCTCAGGACCAAAACCGTTCAAGATGTCATGACACCGATCAGTAACTCCTTCATGATCCACAGCGACGCCGTGCTGGACTTCAACACCATGTCAGAGATCATGGAGAGCGGGTACACGCGCATACCAGTGTTCGAGCACGAGCGGTCGAACATTGTGGATATCATGTTCGTCAAGGACTTTGTTGACCCGGATGACTGTACGACGCTGAAGACTATCACCAAGTTCTACAACCACCCGGTCCACTTCGTGTTCCATGACACCAAGTTGGATTCCATGTTGGAGGAGTTCAAGAAAGGTTTGTTTGGATACGGGGGCTGAATCCCAAATGGCACCCTATCCCCTATGCACTACTTTTGACCAGGGCCTAGAGGGCTCATTTGGGACGAAGCCAGGGTCACAGGGAGGGAAAGTAGTGAGGGTGACATGATGTAGGTGGTTTTGTTTACATTGATTTGTTTGTTTACCTTGTCAGTAAACAAGTTATTTACCTTGTTCACTACCTTTACCAAGTTTGGTTACCTTGTCTGTGACAGCAGTGGCTGATGGGGGCTCTTACAATGGAAGTGTGTGTGTGAGGTCAGGTGATAGAATTTAACTCCTCTGTGTGTGTGTGTGTGTGAGAGACAGAGAGAGAGAGAGACATGTCACTGGGGCCACCTCCCTCGTGCGCCCTGTTCCTGAACGCGTCTGGTCTTATTGATCGGTGGACACGCATTTTCTCATGCGCGTTGTCCCCGAGTGTTGTGACGTATGCATGTCACACGACCGGCTACTGTTTGTTTTGTGTTGTCCTGTCGCTCCTGTCATCTGTTCCCTGCTGTCTTCGTTTTATTGGGTGAAGCTGGGATGGTGGTAAGTGAGATGGGACACACCTGGGCTCGGGTGTGTCCCGGGGATAAATACACCTTTCCCCCATACATCGAGCAGGCTCTCTCCACGCAGACACACTGTTGTTTTTTGGTATGGTATTTTGGGGCGTCTTTGTTAGCTTATTATTGGCACCTCTCACGCAACAACTCACTTACACTACTGACTACACACATCATTGTTACTTGTATATACAGTGAGGGAAAAAAGTATTTGATCCCCTGCTGATTTTGTACGTTTGCCCACTGATAAAGACATGATCAGTCTATAATTTTAAGGGTAGGTTTATTTGAACAGTGAGAGACAGAATAACAAAAAAAATATCCAGAAAAACGCATGTCAAAAATGTTATGAATTGATTTGCATTTGAATGAGGGAAATAAGTATTCCTAGATCACTATCCCTACTCTGAGACGCTTTGCGAGTGTGGGTCCAGTTTTCACACAAACGTTGCCATTTATAAACATTTCAATTGACATGAGAATGTGCTCACCAAACATTCTGCTGACGGGTCCACACCAATTTGCCATTGTTTTGTCTTTCAGAAACTGACACAGTCCTTTTCCAAATTACTGCTCAAGAAAACATCCTGCCAACACAGTGGATAGACCAGTAGCTTATGTAAAATATTTGAAAGTATGGGTAGGCTTAGGTTACATTAGGACTATTGCTGTGCGATAGGAGCGCGACATCATTGCCTATTTAATCTCAGAGTTTATACCAAGGCAGGACATAGAAACCCAATAATCTATTGATAAACTAAATATTGAACAACAATTCATCTTTTGCATGCCGTGGCCTAATGCCAATAGTTCCAAATTATACAAGAAATAAATGGCATTATAGTCACTATAAAAGGTGAATGATGGGTGTATTCCAGGCAGAGTTATAATGCTCGTTCACACAAGCACAGTTTTATGACTGGTCTGATTTATAACAGGAAACATGCGTATGTGAATATTTTCAGAAATGGCGCATGCAGATATTTAGTGTAAAATGTACACAACGGTTATAAATGAGGCCCCTTGTCTTCCAGGTCGGTTAAATCAAACACATGAAGTCCTGCGGCACTCCAGGACCAGGGTTGCCTGCCCTAGAGATATTAGTCAATGCTTATTAACTGAATATTGTATGTGCATTTCCATATATCAATGACACTAACTAAAGGGTTGAATTGTTCAGCAACTTGCAGTAAATGCTAACACGGCTTTGATGATGAAAGGTACATAATGTATTTATTGTCATCTCAACATCAGGCATGCTGTGACATGGGCCTGGATGGTGACACACCTCCTTCAAGCTGATTGACTGAATACTGGGGCCTTCAATGGTACCGGAAGCAAGGGCCTTATCTGGGAGTACAGCAACAGTCTCTGTCTTGCAGCCATTATTTCAACATGTATTGTATGTTACCAGTAACAGCAAACCTGGTTTAAAAAAAAAGATAAAGCAACACCTCACAGCACATAGTTTGTTTGTATGTATTGATATGTAGTCTACGTGTACCTTTAAATTGATGTAGTTCTGTCCTTGAGCTGTTCTTGTTTATTAACGTTCTGTATTATGTCATGTTTCATGTTTTGTGTGGACCAAGGAAGAGTAGCTGCTGCTTTCGTAACAGCTAATGGGGATCCTAATAAAATACAAATACAAAACATATGTATAATACCACTCAAATTCATACAAACTGTTACAGACGCAATCACTGACTTATATTCACTTTGTCTACTTGTCCCATTCTTCAATCTTATCTGGGATATACACTGAGTATACAAAACATTAAGAACACCTGCTCTTTCCATGACATAGACTGACCAGGTGAATCCAGGTGAAAGCTATGATCCCTTATTGATGTCACTTCTTAAATCCACTTCAATCAGTGTAGATGAAGCGGTGGAGACTGGTTAAAGAAGGATTTTTAAGCCTGGAGACAATTGAGACATGGATTGTGTATTGGTGCCATTCAGAGGATGAATGGGCAAGACAAAATATTTAAGTGCATTTGAATGGGGTATGGTAGTAGGTGCCAGGCGCACCGGTTTGTGTTAAGAACTGCAAGCTGCTGGGTTTTTCCAAAGTCAAAAGTTGGAACATTGGAGTCAACATGACCCAGCATCCCTGTGGAAATCTTTCGACCCCTTGTAGAGTCCATGACCCGATGAATTGTGGCTGTTCTGAGGGCAAAAGTGGGGTGCAACTCAATATTAGGAAGGTGTTCCTAGTGTTTGGTATGCTAAGTGTATATTTTAGTTGATACACCTGTGTGATATACAATACCAGTCACAAGTTTGGACACCAACTCATTCAAGGCTTTTTCTTTATTTTTAGTATTTTCTACATTGTATAATAATAGTGAAGACATCAAAACTATGAAATAACACATATGTAGTAACCAAAAAAGTGTTAAACAAATCAAGATATATTTTAGATTTCAAAGTAGCCACCCTTTGCCTTGATGACAGCTTTGCACAGTCTTGGCATTCTCTCAACCAGCTTCACGAGGAACGCTTATCCAACAGTCTTGAAGGAGTTCCCACATATGCTGAGCACTTGTTGGTTACTTTTCCTTCACTCTGCAGTCCAACTCATCCCAAACCATCTCAATTGGGTTGAGATCGGGTAATTGTGGAGGCCAGGTCATATGATGCATCACTCCATCACTCTCCTTCTTGGTAAAATAGCCCTTACACAGTCTGGAGGTGTGTTAGGTCATTGTCCTGTTGAAAAACAAATGATAGTCCCACTAAGCCCAAACCAGATGGGATGGCGTATCGCTGCAGAATGCTGTGGTAGCCATGCTGTTTAAGTGCACCTTGAACTCTAAATAAATCACAGACAGTGTCACCAGCAAAGCACCATCACACCATAACACCTCCTCCTCCATACTTCACGTTGAGAACCACACATGCGGAGATAATCCGTTCACCTACTCTGCGTCTCACAAAGACACAGCTGTTGAAACCAAAAATCTCAAATTTGGACTCATCAGACCAAAGGACAGATTTCCACTAGTCTAATGTCCATTGCTCATGTTTCTTGGCCCAAGCAAGTCTCTTCTTATTATTGGTGTCCTTTAATAGTGTTGATATTGAGATGTGTCTGTTACTTGAACTCTGTGAAGCATTTATTTGGGCTGCAATTTCTGAGGCTGGTAGCTCCAATGAACTTATCCTCTGCAGCAGAGGTAACTCTGGGTCTTCCTTTCCTGTGGCGGTCCTCATGAGAGCCAGTTTCATCATAGCGCTTGATGGTCTTTGCGACTGCACTTGAAGAAACTTTCAAAGTTCTTGACATTTCCGGATTGACTGACCTTCATGTCTTAAAGTAATGATGGACTATCCTTTCTCTTTGCTTATTTGAGCTGTTCTTGCCATAATATGGACTTGGTCTTTTACTAAATAGGGCTATCTTCTGTATACCCCCCCTACCATGTCACAACACAACTGATTGGCTCAAACGCATTAAGAATAAAATAAATTCCACAAATTAACTTTTAACAAGGCACACCTGTTAATTTAAATGCATTCCAGGTGACTACCTCATGAAGCTGGTTGAGAGAATGACAAGAGTGTGCAAAGCTGTCATCAATGTGAAGGGTGGCTACTTTGAAGAACCTTTTTTGGTTACTACATGATTCCATATGTGTTATTTCATAGTTTGTCTTCACTATTATTCAACAATTTAGAAAATAGTAAAAATAAAGAAAAACCCTGGAATGAGTAGTTGTGTCCAAACTTTTGACTGGTATTGTACATGATAAAATATGTATTCACCCTGGACATGACACTTGCATTTACTTTAGACCATTTTAATCATAAGCTTTAAGTGTTGTCTTGATAGTTAAGTTACCACAGAAGTTAGTAAAAGTTAGTGTGAAGACCAACATGCTATGAAAAAGTTATTGTTTTGTAACAATAAAAAAAGAGTTGTTTATACAAAACTTTATTGCATTTGGTCATCCCAAAAATGTGGCCTTTGAAAGCCTTGATTTTTATATTCTTCCTCTGGGAACTGTCTGCAGATAGCTGACAACAGGGTGGCAGATGTTTTTATGTGCTGCTCTAGAGTTCCACAGCCCAGCAGACTCAGAATGTTAGTTTTGATGAAAGACTTTTACAGGGAGGAGAGAGCATGAGTTTTGGAGTGAGTACAGTAAATCCAATCCAACCAGTTGCCCTGGATAATATGCTATGTTGTCACACAGGCAGACTGCCATAGTGAATATTTAAATGGTGCATCAAGTATACTATTATGAGTGTAGCTTACTTCTCTGGGCTCTGGAGAGATCGCAGGTAGTTGGTCAGAAGGCTCTGAAGGTCCTTGGACAATTCTGTCTCTGTAGCACCTGGCGAGAGACGGATAGAGGTAGTGAATGTGCTAGAAAGAGAGAGAGCCCTCACCCATGAGCTCCCACTGGCCCAGGCCTCCTTCCTAGTATCATGCAATGTAAAGATTAAAGACAAAAGGTACCTGTATTTAGGATTCATGTATGAGTTTGTCTACTTCACATTCATGTCTGTAAATGACAACAATAGAGCTGATTAAAAGTATGCATGCCATTTTGTGATAACGGCTATGACAAATGACATGGCATACATATACATTTATAGCTAGCTAAGCTGTTATTTATATGATGGCACCACGTCTCATCTCACTAACAATTGCTAAGGCGAAGAGCACTTTTTTCTAGACAAAAAAAGAGCATACTTTTTTTGTCTAGCTTCACATAGTGCCTTCAGAAAGGATTCACACCCCCTTGACTTTTTCCACATTTTGTTGTGTTACAATGTGGGATTAAAATTGATTTAATTGTCATTTTTTTGTCAATGATGTACCCAAAATACTCTGTCATTTGTAAAACATTAATGAAAATTGAAACACTAATATACACTGCTCAAAAAAATTAAGGGAACACGAAAATAACACATCCTAGATCTGAATGAATGAAATAATCTTATTAAATACTTTTTTCTTTACGTAGTTGAATGTGCTGACAACAAAATCACACAAAAAGTATCAATGGAAATCAAATTTATCAACCAATGGAGGTCTGGATTTGGAGTCACCGTCAAAATTAAAGTGGAAAACCACACTACAGGCTGATCCAACTTTGATGTAATGTCCTTAAAACAAGTAAAAATGAGGCTCAGTGGTGTGTGTGGCCTCCACGTGCCTGTATGACCTCCCTACCATGCCTGGGCATGCTCCTGATGAGGTGGCGGATGGTCTCCTGAGGGATCTCCTCCCAGACCTGGACTAAAGCATCCGCCAACTCCTGGACAGTCTGTGGTGCAACGTGGCGTTGGTGGATGGAGCGAGACATGATGTCCCAGATGTGCTCAATTGGATTCAGGTCTGGGGAACGGGCGGGCCAGTCCATAGCATCAATGCCTTCCTCTTGCAGGAACTGCTGACACACTCTAGCCACATGAGGTCTAGCATTGTCTTGCATTAGGAGGAACCCAGGGCCAACCGCACCAGCATATGGTCTCACAAGGGGTCTGAGGATCTCATCTCGGTACTCTGGCGAGCACATGGAGGGCTGTGCGGCCCCCCAAAGAAATGCCACCCCACACCATGACTGACCCACCGCCAAACCGGTCATGCTGGAGGATGTTGCAGGCAGCAGAACGTTCTCCACGGCGTCTCCAGACTCTGTCATGTCTGTCACATGTGCTCAGTGTGAACCTGCTTTCATCTGTGAAGAGCACAGGGCACCAGTGGCGAATTTGCCAATCTTGGTGTTCTCTGGCAAATGCCAAACGTCCTGCACGGTGTTGGGCTGTAAGCACAACCCCCACCTGTGGACGTCGGGCCCTCATACCACCCTCATGGAGTCTGTTTCTGACCGTTTGAGCAGACACATGCACATTTGTGGCCTGCTGGAGGTCATTTTGCAGGGCTCTGGCAGTGCTCCTCCTGCTCCTCCTTGCACAAAGGCGGAGGTAGCAGTCCTGCTGCTGAGTTGTTGCCCTCCTACGGCCTCCTCCACATCTCCTGATGTACTGGCCTGTCACCTGCTAGCGCCTCCATGCTCTGGACACTACGCTGACAGACACAGCAAACCTTCTTGCCACAGCTTGCATTGACGTGCCATCCTGGATGAGCTGCACTACCTGAGCCACTTGTGTGGGTTGTAGACTCCGTCTCATGCTACCACTAGAGTGAAAGCACCGCCAGCATTCAAAAGTGACCAAAACATCAGCCAGGAAGCATAGGAACTGAGAAGTGGTCTGTGGTCACCACCTGCAAAACCAGTCCTTTATTGGGGGTGTCTTGCTAATTGCCTATAATTTCCACCTGTTGTCTATTCCATTTGCACAACAGCATGTTAAATTTATTGTCAATCAGTGTTGCTTCCTAAGTGGACAGTTTGATTTCACAGAAGTGTGATTGACTTGGAGTTACATTGTGTTGTTTAAGTGTTCCCTTTATTTTTTTGAGCAGTGTATCTTGATTAGATAAGTATTCAACCCTCTGAGTCAATACATGTTAGAATCACCATTGACAGCGATTACAGCTGTGAGTCTTTCTGGACACCTGGATTGTGCTACATTTGGAATTGGAGGCAGTCGCTTACGCCCATCCGCCATCCCCGTTCACAACGCTCTAGCAAAACCGAAACCTACTTGAAGGTAACAGCGCCTACTTACCCCTAGTGGCCGGTTTCCACGTCATCTCCCGACATCAGACATGGATGGACGTTGAATACTTACTTGTATCACAGGTGACCTGGCTGGTTAGGGTTAGTGTTCCCACACGTCCGTATCTCCATGTTACAACACTTGTTTACGGAAAACAGAAGGAAGAAAAGAGGTGACCACCTGTGCTAATTAGCTATCTAGCATGCTCCGAACACCTGTGTGTAAGCTTAACTCAGGAAGTGTAACGGAAGTGTAGTTTCGTTGGATAGTGGCACCCATAGCTGAATCTGTGCAAAACTGATACAGTAAGTGTATCTTTTTTATTTGAAGGATTCTTTCTTGCTGATGAAAGATAAGGGCCATATGTTTCGAAAGCCATATCGCAAGTGATGATTATTGATGTTTCTAAACGCTAAAACACAGTGTCGGGATTATAGTTCACGAGGCAGTCGTGAGCGAAGCTAATGGCTAAGAACTATAGGGAGAAGGCAGAATGCCTCCTTATTTAACTGTAGTTAGCTGCTAGCTTAAATGCCTGTGTTTGAGACCTAATGATGGAGGATATCGAGAATTAGCCTAGGTAGCTAGCTAGTTAGCTAAATGACAACCCTATTAATTATATCCACTCTATTGCTTAATTCAGAAAGGAGGCTACACCTCATAGCTAGCTAATGTGATCTAGCTAATGTGAGCTAGACAACATGCATTGCTTCTGACACATGCCACGGTCCTGCTTGCTTGAGATAATAATGGTTTATGATAATTGCAGTTTAGTTCATTATCTAGCTAGCTAGCTAAGTGTAAAACTGAGAGTCTGGCTGTAAACGCAGCTAGCTAGCTAGCCAACAGTTGTAGCCAAGCTAGCTAACTTGATACTCACTCATTAATGTTAACTTACCATGCTTTTCTGGCCAACTGGCCAATGGGCTCTATGCACGCATCACTTCCGCATTGGCGTAAGGATGCTTGGGCATTTCCGGTTACCGGATAAAAACATTAGACAGTGACAGTAGACCGTTATGATGGCAGAGATGAAGTTTACAAGGTGTTTGCTGGAGTTGCCTAAAGTATCTGTTAATGATATACGGAGGGTCGTCCGGACATCCAGTACGACACCACGTAGCAAACTGGATAAAGGCTTCACATTTTACGTTTCTTCTTTTCTTTGCAACTTTGAAGGTAATATGCTAACGCTAGCTAGCCTGAGCTAGAAGCATTGCTTTGGTGTTTTAAGTCATGACTCCGTCCTGCTTCAGGTTAATCATGCTTTAAATACAGTTTAATCATGTGTATATACCTCTCACTTCATGTGTTTGTACTTTTATGAAAGTATCAGGTAAAAACAGGGCTACAAATGAGAAAAAGTAGAAAGAACAAGTTTTGCTCCTACTCCTGCTGCTGTAGACCCTCGTCTTTCAAAAACCCATTAAATTATGCTTCTGTGTATTTCAGATGACATTGCGTGATTCACAGCCAGTTGTGCTTGTTAAAAGCTACTGTTCCTGTGTGGCTGGGTGTGGGATATGCAAACATTTGGTTGCATGACTAAATCAGACTGCCTATTACTCTGAACGTGGCATGTCTGTCGTCCCTCCTGTACTTTCGTACGTTTACACGTCATCGTGTTAAAAGTCAAGACGAAGTATTACAAGTCAAAACATTAACATAAACATTAAGATAAACAACAACAACAACGAAAATGTACCGTTTCGGATGTTTTTGACGACAAGCATTCAATGCTAGCATACGGTAGCACAGCATTCTACCATAACCGGAGGTTTACATCCATCCTGAGATTTAACCGGAAATACGTCATGCCCGCCTGTGCATATCGCCTATTACTCTTGCCAGTCCTGGTCGACTCCTTCTTGCCCTCTCCCGTCTCTCTGTCTTCTTCTAGGTTCAAAACGATATGGCTGTAGTCCCGTGCCTCATTGTCAAAAGCAACCCACTTGTACACAGCCACCTGGTGCACTGGCTCAGTGTTCCAAAACTGTTCACCTGTTTCTACGTCAAGCAAGGACAATGTTCCATTTGTTCTTTTTGTGTGTTTTTCCAAAGTCTAATAAAAAAGAGTGACATCATGTCACATTATTGTTTGGGGGGTGCTAATGTAAAACATGGCTTTTACACCTTGAACCCCGTTCTATCTTACTGAACGCAGCCCAGGCATACGCAATCGAGCAAAGCACTGTGGTATTGATCAACCAATGGTGTGTTAGATATCACCTACATACGTTTGCTCGACTCCCCCTCATCATATTGGAGGAAGAAATGAATAAATAATATAAATGAATAAAATGAAAATGGGGTTAATTATTACAATGATTATTCATCTATTTATGTGTGCATTTATTTATTTATCTATTTTTAATTACGGCAGGTTTGGTCCTCCATAATATTTGGACCAGATAATGCTTAACAATGTCAGAATGTTGAAATCACACTGTAGATGCATTAGACTTTAGAATTGCGTTGGGAGCATACGTACACTGAGTGTACAAAACATTAGGAACACCTTCTTAATATTGAGTTGCATCCCCTTTTGGCCTCAGAAAAGCCATAATTCGTCAGGGCATGGACTCTACAAGGTGTCGAAAGTGTTCCACAGGGATGCTGGCCCACTTTAGCCAACAGCTCACAGATACAGTGTGGGTAGGTTAGTCTACATGATGAGATTTGTATTACAGTTTTTCTCCATTGGTTTGGCTCATTTCTTGAAACAGAAATTACATTCTCAAAACTCTAAGATCATTTGGCAAAACAGTCTTACAGTTCAGCACAACACTATAGCTCACTTGCAAAAGCTCATATCTCTCCTAAAACTGTTCACTCATGCTTCAAAACTAAATTCCTTTCCCATATAAGGAGTCAGTGCCACGAAAATGGCAAAGATCCTTCTCAATTGCTTTGGCTCATTTCTTGAAACAGACCGGACGTTCTCAACACTCTTGGTGCTTTAGCCAAAATAACGTGGATGGTTCGGCACAACACCATGGTTCACCTGCAAAAGCTCATACCTCTCCCAAAACAGTTCACGCATGTGTCAAAACTAAATTTCCTTCTCATTTAAACAGTCAGTGCCCCCAAAATGCTTCGTCCCTTTGGCATTGTGTAAGCACTGCAAGTCAAAATGTTTAGATGTTTTGTCACTATGGCAGAGGACCATTGAAATATCCCTCATGTCCACCTTTCAGTCTTAGCCCAGTCCTTCATTGACAATGGTTACTGTACTGTTTTTTGTCTAGCTAACAGAATACAATTGTGTATAAAACTGAAAAAAATAAATAGGATTTTAGGGTAAGAGTAGCCTCCAAGGTTTGACATCACACATTGCACTCATACTGCCAAGGAAATTGTAACCATTATCATTCACACATAAAGTAACTTCCATACATCAGAGTAAAAAGAAAATGTATACAGCATAATATACTGTAATATAAACACACAAACAAAAAACAATGAAAATTATATGCAGCCTACAGTGCTGTAAATAAAGCTGGAGTTTCACAACTAACAGTTCTTCACTGGTCGCTGTCCTCACCCTCCTGGCCATCCACACGCTGCTGTCTGTCTGGCCACAGATTCTCGATCCACATCACAGCGTATATTCTCCCTTGCGATGCAACGAGGGAAGAAACGGCGTGCATGTCGCAACCATCCCCTACACTGATCTCCTGTAATATCCTCACACGCAGCGTCCATTGCATGGAGCAGGGACCTCTGATCTTGAGCCCGATGCTCATACACTCTCCACCTCCAAGCGGAGAAATACTCCTCAATAGGATTGAGGAAAGGAGAGTAAGGTGGTAGGAACACCATGACCATCCTTGGATGAGTAGTGAACCAGGCCCTGATGAGCGGGCCACGGTGGAAATTCACATTGTCCCATACAATGACATATTGTGGTAGGTGAGGCCCTACGAGACCGCTCTCATTTTCAGGGATCAAATCAACATGAAGGCGGTCCAAGAAGATGAGGAGCTTCTGTGTATTGTATGGGCCAAGACTGGGGATGTGAGTGGCCACACCATTCTCCGATATGGCAGCACACATAGTTATATTGCCCCCTCGCTGGCCTGGGACATCCACCATGGCCCGGTGGCCAATAATATTACGGCCACGTCTTCGGCCCTTGGCCAGGTTGAAGCCAGCTTCATCCACAAACACGAGGATGTGATGGGTCTCGTTTTCCTTCCAATGCCATTATTCTCTACAATAGCGTAAAAAAGAAAACATCAAATCAGTCATACAGAAGAGTCATACACTACAGTTACAGACAATTACATAGGAATGTTCTATGTTCTCCACAAGTTCAATATACTACTGGCCACTACTCCAGTGGTTCCAAACCTGGGGTACATGTACCCCTATGCAGAGGTACTACAGGGGGTATTTGACAGAAAGGGGAGGGGGAAATCATCAATGACTAGACTTACTGAAATGTTACAGTAAAACCCACAGTATTAGATAGATTTACATGGGAGGCACCTAATTGCAGCTCTTTGACCCATTTTCTTATTGTATGTTATATTCTTCAAAATAAGGATTATAATGATAATTGCATCATACAGTAAGCTGCAGTTTTTAGGCGAAATGTTGAAGTCAGATAAATCAAATACTTCCATACCTGGATTACCTGGATACACAAATCAGGTAAAGTGGGTACTGAAGCCAAAAAAGTTTGGGAACCACTGCTTAATTGTAAAAATGTTATAATGATGGACAACCAGTAACTGACTTACATGTACATACTGGTACCGCAGCTCTTTCACTCTATCAGAGTTCCTCTCAAATGGTACCCTGTAAATTTGCTTCATTGTCATCTGATGCTTCTTCAATATCCGGTCTATTGTGGAGATGCTTATAGAGTTGACATTCTGGAATATGGCATTGTCTTGTAGGATTGCAGCGCTGAGTTGATCTCAATGTGATGGCATTATTTGCCATCACCATGTTACAGATCTCTTGTTCTTGTTGTTCATTGAGAAGTTTTCCTCTGCCACCTGTGCAAGGTTGTCGTCCAATCCTAGATATAGAAGTCAAAGGACAACACTCCATTCGTAATGTATACCTTATGTATTCCTTACAGAATGAGTTACCTAATGTAATTGTATTGTTGTTTTACTTACAGTAACTTTACCACAATTCTAATGCATCACTGCACAGTGACTGGAATACTACTGTAAACTGTATCATCAATACTGTAGAAAATAAACTATTCCATAGTTTATTTTCTCCAATGTTTTTCTTGTCATTTTTAGTATCATAACATCCCATTGAGGTAAGATATTACTGTAGGCCTATCACACACACACACTAAATGAATAGGTAAATATGTAAATAAATATATTTCTTGCTCTATGCACAGTGTCCTGTCCTATACAACATATAATTCCATCATTGACTGACTACATACCTGTTTTCCCTCGTGAAAGGTTTGGATGATGGAGGAGACTGTTGAGCGAGGCACATTAGGCTGCACTCGGCGACCTGCCTCCGCCATTGTGAGGCCAATGGTTGATGACATGGTCTATAATTGTGGCCCGAATTTCATCCGGGACAGCATGGTGTCTTCGTGCTCCTCGGCCTCTTCCCCCTATTCCACCACCACGCACCCTTACTCCCTCCTCCTCCTCTTCTTCTTCTTCCTCTTCCTCGAGCAGGCAGTTGCCCTTGTTCATTTACTTGGCCAGGTGCCTCCATGTTCAGAAATTGTACTGGTCCTGCATGGTCAAGTCTCTTTACATACATGTTTGGCAGCATTCACAGTCATGGACAGCACCTGTCAGGTAACTAAACATACTGTTTGATTGGTCATCTGAGATGTGTGAAACTCCTCCTTCGTTAGTCAAGTTCTAGTTTCACCTGACTGTCAATTGCTGTAATAAATTTATCAAATGTTCCAAGGGATTCATATATGGTATTCATGGTATTATGTTCTTGACTAATTTTGACAATTGAACAGACTATTGTGCATGTGATGACTTATACAATGAAATGACGCTGACACGTTTTGGAGCGAACAACCATTAGACTGAGAATCAACAATCAGTTTAGATCAACAAGATCTATTCACTTGGAAATTGTGCTAAATGTAGGCTACCTGTACTTAATCATTTGCAAAGATGTACTGAGACATTGAGACATGTACTTAGACATTTGCAATTTGATGAAATGAATGAGAAATTCAATTCTGTTGTGAACAATTGCCAAGTGGTTTGGAGGTTTGTCCATGTAGTTTTGAGAATGTAATTTCTGTTTCAAGAAATGAGCCAAACCAATGGAGAAAAACTGTAATAACAGCAAGAATATTTTTATTTGTCAAACGTCAGTCAAACATTTGCATAATTAATTTTACGGACACAAAAAGATCCCACCTTGTCGAACAAACAAATGATCTGTCGGCATTTATAAAATTGTACCGAAACTTCTGGTTTCCATCACAGCTGTTGTGATTTTTTAAATATACGGTATGACCTAGGTGTTCCTAATGTTTTGTACACTCAGTATATATGAACTGTACAGCCTTACCTATGGATCTTAGCAGGGGCGCAACTTTCACTGGGGACGGGGGGGACATTGTTCCCCCCCCACACACACACACACACATTCTGAAATAGCGTTTTTGTCCCCCCCAGTTTTATAATTGGAAAAACGAGGCAACGTTGTGCTTTAGGACAATACGGACGCCTCCAAGCGGTCGGGTAGGCGGTTTGGAGTGTTTATCGGAAAGGATAAAAAAATATATATATTAATAATTATGTCCCCCCCCAAGTTGCACCCCTGGATTTTAGGTCCATGAATTGGGGTATCAGCCTACTCAGTGACATCCACAGATTACAACTCTGAATATAAGTGCTACAACGCTAATATTTGTGTAAACTCTTCAGAATTGTAATCTGTGGGTGCCATCGTAGGCTGATACCCCAATTCATGGACCCAAGATCCATAGGTAAGGCTGTACATTGCAATATGAATGTTCAATACATAGTTGTTTATTTTATTTTATTGTGTTACTATTTCTCTTTTTTTTCTTTTTTTCTAGTCTTTTCTTACTTTTAACTCTGCATTGTTGGGAAAGGGCTCATAAGTAAGCATTTCACGGCAAAGTCTACACCTGTTGTATTCGGCGCATGTGACAAATAAAATTGTATTTGATTTCAAAGAGAAATATATATGTGATGACGTTGAATCAACGTGGAAAACTGATTGGATTTTCAAAGTCATTAACATTTCGTAATTTTTTACACCACATTTTTATTCTAAATCCAATGACAAGGTGACATTTGTTGTTGATTTCACGTTGAATTCACATTAGTTCACAACTCAACCGAATGTAAATCAAAACTAGGTGTTGAACTGACATCTATGCCCAGTGGGTGGTTTGTCAAGACATAATTTGTCCCTTACAGCACAAAAACAGACTGTCTAGTGGCAGGTTGTAATATATCCTAATATTTACAGACTATAAGTTAATTGAGCAAATTTTTGGTCACAGAAAGTAAAAAAAAAAATGTGGCCAATTGTTTTCCGATACAGTGAACATTCATACATACATACATATGGTCATCACCTCCACATATGTCTCTGCTGTAACAACTCTAGGCTTACACTGTCTGTGTTTTTTCATTTGGTAATGGTGTGAACGTTCAAAATAAAATAAACTAGTCCATTTAGAATGAAGTTATACATTCAACTGACTACAGGAATGGACCCCAACTCTGTCCAAGAGAACCTGTGGTGCCTTTCTGTGGTTTGTACACTAGGGGGCGAACTAACACTGAGCTATTAGCCACAATACTCCACACACAGGATGGAAATAGGGGAGTTGTAAAAGGTTAAAATTATTTTCATCTCACACCATACAGGGACCAGGATCTATTCTAGCATCTATTTTGTCCCGACGCTGAAAACTCCATGAAAGCTCATTTCCAAGAAATCCCAGTTGTGTACAGTGTTGACCACCAAAGCAGGTCATGATCTGGGTAACAGTGGCAGATGCCAAAAGCACCAGGCATATAATAGGCCATACAATGCCCTGCTGCCAGTCCCTCATAACAAGATGGGTATCTGCATTGACAATGCAGTACAGGTACTAGTTGTCAATGTCCTATCAATATGAGCCCCCACATGTTGGTAAAACGAGCCTATTTTCAAATGTTTGAAAATATATTGCAGGTTAGAGGGCACTCAGTTTGAAATACATTTTATACCCCAATACTGAAATTATCTCATCACTGTTCAATCACAGGGGGTTATTTTTGTAATGGTGTACTGTTTACCAAGCAGGTGGGGGTTCAGTGGGCTGCATAGGAGCATGTGCAGACTAAAAGTACACAGTGTGTGATAAAACAACAAGCAAAACATGCCAAAAATGTTTTTGATACCCTGTAGTCCATCTAAAAAAAATAACAATTCTACCCACCTTGAAGGGGCTATCTGCCCCACTGGGCACAGACATCAATTCAACGTCTATTCCACATTGCTTCAATTTCCACGTTGGTAATTTAATTGAAATGACGTGGAAACAACATTGATTCAACCTGTGTGTGCCCAGTGCTACACTCATTTTTAGGCTTATAAATTAATGATATGTACCCATTGACTCTTGAAGAATATAACTTATAAATGCCTCACGAGCTTAGTTCAACTGTCATACCCCATCAGAACCCCAAATATAAGCCTTTTTTACTCAAATGTTTGCAAACAAAGTAAATGTAAACAAACAAACTATATAGCCTCAAAACATGGTTAAAATTATAATTTTGATATCATGGAGTGTCAGTCCTTGCATCCATATCTCTGTCTATGAATTTGAAAGTGGGTATACTTCTACAGCCCCAAACCCCTTACTGAAACAGGGGCGGGGAAAACTCTTTGTTATTGTTTCAACTGCTGATTGTCTCTTAAAAAAAACAAGCGCAGAGGGGCTCGCTCAATCTCATTACATGACGTCTCTGATGCGGATTGGATGCGCAGCAGAATTATGTTAATGACGGGCGGCTGTGCAGAATGAGTAGGTGATGTCAGCTCTCAGTTAGCACAGAGTGAAACAGACATGGCGACAGACTGGAGTGTCTGGCAGGGGTATACACTAACTTTAATAGTTTTCCTATGGTGTACGGTGGGCACAGGAGCTGAGACGGGGTCCCGAGACTGGTAGTCCCACCCGGATCTTCGGCATGCGGCTGGAGAGGAGTGACAAGCCGGCCACGACCACCAATGACGGGGGTGATTCAGGTAACAGAAGAGAGCAACATCTTCCTGAGGTTCTACGGGCTGCAGATTCTTCCTGACACCTCGTCACAGATCAGATTCACCGACCATGAACATGAGGAAGGTGATGTTACCAGCAACAATGCTCCTTTTAACAGGACTTGTGCCGACTATAGCAAAGATATCGTTATCAGGGGTGGCATGAACGTGAGCCACCTCCGAACCTGGGGGGTTCTGAGTTTGAAAATCAAGCCTCTCCGGAAGAGCGAGCCCCAGAAGGAGTATGGGCTATGCGTCCGGGAAAGCCAGGATGGCAAGTGGTACCTGTTGGGTGAGGATGACGGGAGGCTGCGGGTGGTGGAGGAGAAGAAGTCCATGCTTCCTATGTGGTTCCAGTGCATCCTCATCTGCTGCCTGCTGGTACTGTCAGGTATGTTCAGCGGGCTTAACCTGGGACTCATGGCCCTGGATCCTATGGAGCTCCGGATAGTCCAGAGCTGCGGTACCGAGAAGGAGAAGAGGTATGCCAGCAAGATCGAGCCCATTCGGAGGAAAGGGAACTATCTGCTATGCTCGTTGCTCCTGGGTAATGTGCTTGTCAACACAACGCCTCACTATCCTTCTGGAGGACTTGATAGGGTCAGGCCTGGGTGCTGTGGTCGCCTCCACTATAAGTATTGTCATATTTGGGGAGATTGTGCCCCCAGGCTCTGTGCTCTCGTCACGGGTTGGCTGTAGGAGCTAACACCATCACGGCGACCAAGTTCTTCATGTTGGTCACCTTCCCCCTGTCATGGCCCATCAGTAAACTCCTGGACTGTGTCCTGGGCCAGGAGATCGGTACTGTGTACAACCGGGAGAAACTAGTGGAGATGCTGAGAGTAACGGAACCATACAATGACCTGGTCAAAGAGGAGCTAAACATGATCCAAGGTGCGCTCGAGCTCAGGACCAAAACCGTTCAAGATGTCATGACACCGATCAGTAACTCCTTCATGATCCACAGCGACGCCGTGCTGGACTTCAACACCATGTCAGAGATCATGGAGAGCGGGTACACGCGCATACCAGTGTTCGAGCACGAGCGGTCGAACATTGTGGATATCATGTTCGTCAAGGACTTGGCTTTCGTTGACCCGGATGACTGTACGACGCTGAAGACTATCACCAAGTTCTACAACCACCCGGTCCACTTCGTGTTCCATGACACCAAGCTGGATTCCATGTTGGAGGAGTTCAAGAAAGGTTTGTTTGGATATGGGGGCTGAATCCCAAATGGCACCCTATCCCCTATGCACTACTTTTGACCAGGGCCTAGAGGGCTCATTTGGGACGAAGCCAGGGTCACAGGGAGGGAAAGTAGTGAGGGTGACATGATGTAGGTGGTTTTGTTTACATTGATTTGTTTGTTTACCTTGTCAGTAAACAAGTTATTTACCTTGTTCACTACCTTTACCAAGTTTGGTTACCTTGTCTGTGACAGCAGTGGCTGATGGGGGCTCTTACAATGGAAGTGTGTGTGTGAGGTCAGGTGATAGAATTTAACTCCTCTGTGTGTGTGTGTGTGTGTGTGTGTGTGTGTGTGTGTGTGTGTGTGTGGAGAGAGACAGAGAGAGAGAGAGACATGTCACTGGGGCCACCTCCCCTTCATCTGACAAATGATCACTTGACAAATGACAGAGACACTCATGCACAAATACACACATTTGGGCGCAGAAATCATGTTTTCTCTCACTCAGTTTCAGCCACGTTTTGGAGAGCAGCTGTAGTTATTGATTCTTTCTGTGGGCTTGTTTTTATGTTTTTATATTCAGTATCTCTCTGGCCTGGAGTAGGCTGCCTGCTATGTCCCAAGTTTACCCCATCCGATCTCTCACACTGTCTGAACTTCTCATACTCCTTCTCTATGTTTATGTTTTCATTCATTTAGAATTAGAACCCCAGCAACCTTGTAATTATCATTCTACTCTCATCATCTCAGTCAACCTTGAACAACACAGGCCTACAAAGGTTGGCAGATTCACTGCATGATCCCTCGACTGTAGTAACACTCACACTGGCAGACAATACTCTTTGGTTTAAGAATATTGATTTAATCACCAATACACAACATAATCAGGGATGAAAGTAAAGTGGTACAGTCAGCAAAATAAATAGTGGGGGTACGCCTTACCAGTAAAACATGAGCCTATCATAATAATTAAAACAAAATGTCATGAAAACTGTAGGCTATTACACCACTTTTTATCAATTCCACATGTCAGAGGCATGAAAAATTTGCGAATGGACTTGAAAACGGGTGTCACCACTTCCTCAAAAGCTGCCTCCTCTCCTTGTTCGGGCAGGCTTCAGCATTTGTCGTCACCCGCCTTCTAGCCATCCGCCTTTTTTAAACACCGCCACCCGCCTTTTTTAAACACACCTGGTTCATATCCCCTCATCAGTCCCTGTATAATTATTCCCTTTGCACCCCCATGTCTTTGTGTGTGATTGTTTCATGTGGAGGTGTCGACAGCTTGGTGGATGGAGCATTATGTACTTTATCGCCGGGATATTCACCTGTGTGTTTTGTTTTCCCCAGTGCGCCGTTAAGTCGCACTGTAGTTGTTTTACGCATTGCTGCGAACCGCTGTATTGGCCGAATAAACCATTATTCTGCGCCTGACTCCGTCCAAATCACCCGCTGTAACGGGTGGTATAACCTACGCTCCAAAATGTGATGTGGTTCGACAAGCGGCCGACACCGAGACGCGTGTGGACAGCAGTGGACACATACATTCTGGCCTAATGACAATCGCCAAATGTCATTACACTTCTTGGTGTTTTCTATAAAAGATGTCTATTTCTATTCACCCCTGTTTTTCGGCGGCTGGAAATATGTTGCGAGTGGATGAACGTGCGCAGTTAGCCTAATGATTGTTTGACAGTCAGATGAAAACATCATAACTAGTTGTGTTTATGCCACAATAAAAGGTCATATATTTTAAACGTTAAATGGCAAATATTTACGACTAGGCCCAAAGATATCCTATTGTATTAATAGGGATTCTACAGTGCATTCGGAAAGTATTCAGACCCCTTCAATTTTTCCACATTTTCTTACGTTACAGCCTTATTCTAAAATGGATTACATTGTTTTTTACCTCATCAATCTACACACAATAATCCATAATGACAAAACAAAAACAGGTTTTTAGAAATTGTTGCAAATGTGTATATAAAAAATACAACCCGGAAATATCACATTTACATAAGTATTCAGACCCTTTACTCAGTACTTTGTTGAAGCACTTTTGGCAGTGATTACAGCCTGAGTCTTATTGGGAATGACGCTACAAGCTTGGCACACCTGTATTTGGAGAGATTCTCCCATTGTTCTCTGCAGATCCTCTCAAGCTATGTCAGGTTGGATGCGGAGCGTTGCTGCACAGCTATTTTCAGGTCTCTCCAGAGTCCGGGCTCTGGCTGGGCCACTCAAGGACATTCAGAGACTTGTCCTGAAACCACTCCTGTATTGTCTTGGCTGTGTTCTTAGGGTCATTGTCCTGTTGGAAGGTGAAGCTACGCCCCAGACTGAGGTCCTGAGCGCTCTGGAGCATGTTTACGTCAAGGATGTCTTTGTACTTTGC
This sequence comes from Coregonus clupeaformis, assembly GCF_020615455.1. Taxonomy (NCBI): domain Eukaryota; kingdom Metazoa; phylum Chordata; class Actinopteri; order Salmoniformes; family Salmonidae; genus Coregonus; species Coregonus clupeaformis. The sequence goes on from NC_059207.1 coordinate 53,763,858, forward strand.
TCCGTTCATCTTTTCCTCGATCCTGACTAGTCTCCCAGTCCCTGACGCTGAAAAACATCCCCACAGCATGATGCTGCCACCACCATGCTTCACCGTAGAGATGGTGCAATGTTTCCTCGAGACGTGACGCTGACGCTTGGCATTCAGGCCAAAGAGTTCAATCTTGGTTTCATCCGACCAGAGAATTTTGTTTTTCATGGTCTGAGTACTTTAGGTGCCTTTTGGCAAATTCCAAGCGGGCTGTCATGTGCCTTCTACTGAAGAGTGGCTTCCATCTGGCTACTCTACCATAAAGGCCTGATTGGTGGAGTGCTGCAGAGATGGTTGTCCGTCTGGAAGGTTCTCCCATCTCCACAGAGGAACTCTGGAGCTCTGTCAGAGTGAACATCTGATTCTCTGTCACCTCCCTGACCAAGGCCCTTCCCCCGATTGCTCAGTTTGGCCGGGCGGCCAGCGCTAGGAAGAGTCTTGGTGGTTCCAAACTTTTTCCATTTAAGAATGATGGAGGCCACTGTGTTCTTGGGGACCTTCAATGCTGCAGAACTTTTTTGGTACCCTTCCCCAGATCTGTGCATCGACACACCTACTCATTCCAAGGTTTTTCTTTATTTTTACTATTCTCTACATTGTAGAATATTACTGAAGACATCAGAACTATGAAATAACACATATGGAATCATGTAGTAACAAAACAAGTGTTAAACAAATCAAAATACATTTTATATTTGAGATTCTTCAAAGTAGCCACCCTTTGCCTTGATGACAGCTTTGCACACTCTTGGCATTCTCTCAACCAGCTTCACCTGGAAAGCTTTTCCAACAGTCTTGAAGGAGTTCCCACATATGCTGAGCACTTGTTGGCTGCTTTTCCTTCACTCTGCAGTCCAACTCATCCCAAACCATCTCAATTGGGTTGAGGTCGGGTGATTGTGGAGGCAAGGTCATCTAATGCAGCACTCCATCACTCTCCTTATTGGTCAAATAGTCCTTACACAGCCTGGAGGTGTGTTGGGTCATTGTCCTGTTGATAAACAAATGATAGTCCCACTAAGCGCAAACCAGATGGGATGGTGTGTCGCTACAGAATGCTGTGGTAGCCATGCTGGTTATGTGTGCCTTGAATTCTAAATAAATCACTGACAGTTTCACCAGAAAAGTACCCCCACACCATCACAACTCCTCCTCCATGCGTCACAGTGGGAACCACACATGCGGAGATCATCCGTTCACCTACTCTGCGTCTCACTAAGACCTGGCGGTTGGTACCAAAAATCTTATATTTGGTCTCATCAGACCAAAGGACAGATTTCCATCAGTCTAATGTCCATTGCTCGTGTTTCTTGGCCCAAGCAATTCTCTTCTTTTTATTGGTGTCCTTTAGTAGTGGTTTCTTTCCAGCAATTTGACCATGAAGGCCTGATTTCATGCAGTCTCCTCTGAACAGTTGATGTTGAGATGTGTCTGTTACTTGAACTCTCGGTGAAGCATTTATTTGGGCAGTAATTTTTGAGGCTGGTAACTCTAATGAACTTATCCTCTGCAGCAGAGGTAACTCTGGGTCTTCCTTTCCTGTGGCGGTCCTCATGAGAGCCAGTTTCATCATAGCACTTCATGGTTTTTGCGACTGCACTTGAAGAAACTTTAAAAGTTCTTGAAATGTTCCGTATTGACTGACCTTCATTTCTTAAAGTAATGATGGACTGTCGTTTCTCTTTGCTTATTTGAGCTGTTCTTGCCATAATATAGAGTTGGTCTTTTACCAAATAGGGCTATCTTCTGTATACCACCCCTACCTTGTCGCAACACAACTGATTGGCTCAAATGCATTAAGGAAAGAAATTCCACAAATTAACTTTTAACAAGGCACACCTGTTAATTAGAATGCATTCCAGGTGACTACCTCTTGAAGCTGGTTGAGAGAATGCCAAGAGTGTGCAAAGCTGTCATCAATGCAAAGGGTGGTTACTTTGAAGAATCTCAAATATAAAATGTATTTTGAGTTGTTAACACTTTTGTGATTAATTCATGATTCCGTGTGTTATTTCATAGTTTTGATGTCTTCACTATTATTCTACAACGTAGAAAATAGTAAAAAATAATGAAAAACCCTGGAATGGGTAGGTGTGTCCAAACTTTTGACTGGTACTGTATATATATGTATGTATATATGTATACAGTATATGTTTAAGCAATAAGGCCAGAGGGGTTGTGGTATATGGCCAATATACCACGGCTAAGGGCTGTTCTTAAGCAATGAGGAGTGCCTGGATATAGCCCTTAGCCGTGGTATATTGGCCATATACCACAAACCCCCGAGGTGCCTTATTGCTATTATAAAGTGGTTATCAACGTAATTAGAGCAGTAAAAATAAACGATTTGCATACCCGTGTTATACAGTCTGATATACCACAGCTGTCAGTCAATCAGCTTTCAGAACTTGAACCACCCAGTTTATAAATATGTATATATATATACAGTGGGGAGAACAAGTATTTGATATACTGCTGATTTTGCAGGTTTTTCTACTTACAAAGCATGTAGAGGTCTGTACATTTTATCATAGGTACACTTCAACTGTGAGAGACGGAATCTAAAACAAAAATCCAGAAAATCACATTGTATGATTTTTAAGAAATAAGTATTTGATCACCTACCTATCAGTACGAATTCCGGCTCTCACAGACCTGTTAGTTTTTCTTTAAGAAGCCCTCCTGTTCTCCACTCATTACCTGTATTAACTGCACCTGTTTGAACTCGTTACCTGTATAAAATTCACCTGTCCACACACTCAATCAAACAGACTCCAACCTCTCCACAATGGCCAAGACCAGAGAGCTGTGTAAGGACATCAGGGATAAAATTATAGACCTGCACAAGGCTGGGATGGGCTACAGGACAATAGGCAAGCAGCTTGGTGAGAAGGCAACAACTGTTGGCGCAATTATTAGAAAATGGAAGAAGTTCAAGATGACGGTCAATCACCCTCGGTCTGGGGCTCCATGCAAGATCTCACCTCGTGGGGCATCAATGATCATGAGGAAGGTGAGGGATCAGCCCAGAACTACACGGCAGGACCTGGTCAATGACCTGAAGAGAGCTGGGACCACAGTCTCAAAGAAAACCATTAGTAACACACTACGCCGTCATGGATTAAAATCCTGCAGCGCACGCAAGGTCCCCCTGCTCAAGCCAGCGCATGTCCAGGCCCGTCTGAAGTTTGCCAATGACCATCTGGATGATCCAGAGGAGGAATGGGAGAAGGTCATGTGGTCTGATGATACAAAAATAGAGCTTTTTGGTCTAAACTCCACTCGCCGTGTTTGGAGGAAGAAGAAGGACGAGTACAACCCCCAAAACACCATCCCAACCGTGAAGCATGGAGGTGGAAACATCATTCTTTGGGGATGCTTTTCTGCAAAGGGGACAGGACGACTGCACCGTATTGAGGGGAGGATGGATGGGGCCATGTATCGCGAGATCTTGGCCAACAACCTCCTTCCCTCAGTAAGAGCATTGAAGATGGGTCGTGGCTGGGTCTTCCAGCATGACAACGACCCGAAACACACAGCCAGGGCAATGAAGGGGTGGCTCCATAAGAAGCATCTCAAGGTCCTGGAGTGGCCTAGCCAGTCTCCAGACCTGAACCCAATAGAACATCTTTGGAGGGAGCTGAAAGTCTGTATTGCCCAGCGACAGCCCTGAAACCTGAAGGATCTGGAGAAGGTCTGTATGGAGGAGTGGGCCAAAATCCCTGCTGCAGTGTGTGCAAACCCGGTCAAGACCTACAGGAAACGTATGATCTCTGTAATTGCAAACAAAGGTTTCTGTACCAAATATTAAGTTCTGCTTTTCTGATGTATCAAATACTTATGTCATGCAATAAAATGCACATTAATTACTTAAAAATCATACGATGTGATTTTCTGGATTTTTGTTTTAGATTCCGTCTCTCACAGTTGAAGTGTACCTATGATATAAATTAAAAGACCTCTACATGCTTTGTAAGTAGGAAAACCTGCAAAATCAGCAGTGTATCAAATACTTGTTCTCCCCACTGTATATTACATTTAGCAGACGCTCTTATCCAGAGCGACTTACAGTTAGTGCATACATTATTTTTCATACTGGCCCCACGTGGGAAACGAACCCACAACCCTGTCGTTGCAAACGCCATGCTCTACCAACTGAGCTACATCCCTGCCTGCCATTCCCTCCCCTACCCTCGACGACACTGGGCCAATTGTGTGCCGCCCCATGGGTCTCCCGGTCGCTGCCGGCTACAACAGAGTCTGGATTCGAACCAGGATCTCTAGTGGCACAGCTAGACCACTGCGCCACTCAGGAGAAGTCGGAAGTTTACATACACCTTAGCCAAATACATTTAAATTCAGTTTTTCACAATTCCTGACATTTAATCCTAGTAAACATTTCTTGTTTTAGGTTAGTTAGGATCACCACTTTATTTTAAGAATGTGAAATGTCAGAATAATAGTAGAGAGAATGATTTCTTTCAGCTTTTATTTCTTTCATCACATTCCCAGTGGGTCAGAAGTTTACATACACTGTCACTAGAACCGATGTGGATGTGGTGGAGGAGTCAGGCGCAGGACACAGAGGTTAAGTCCAACAGACTTTAATAGTCTAATGTTACGAGAAAAAACCCCGACCTCAAAATACACCAAGAGGCGAGGGAAAATTACGCACACGCGTAAACACTAAACACAAAACAAACAGGGTGCAAACACGTAGCTCCGACACAGTGGCAGTCATAACAACACACAATCATTCTAGTGCAAAACAAGGAACTTATAAGACACGTAATCAACACACAAATGGACACAGGTGTAACAGGCAGACAAAAGCAATCAAATGACGAAACATAGAGCGGTGGCAGCTAGTACTCCGGGGACGGCGAACGCCGAAGCCTGCCCGAACCAGGAGGAGGAGCAGTCTCGGCCGAAACCGTGACAGTACCCCCCCCTTGACGCGCGGCTCCAGCCGTGCGCCGACCCCGGCGACGGCCAGGAGGACGCGGACCCGGGCGCGTGGGATGCACACGGTGAAACTCAGTCAGGAGGGATGGATCGAGTATGTCCCTCCTGGGCACCCAGCACCGTTCCTCCGGACCGTACCCCTCCCACTCCACCAGATACTGGAGACCACTCATCCGGCGCCTCGAGTCCAAGATGGTCCGGACCCTGTACGCCGGGGCCCCCTCGATGTCCAAAGGGGGCGGAGGGGTCTCTCCTATCTCATCTTCTTGGAGTGGGCCAGCTACCACCGCCTGAGAAGAGACACATGGAACGAGGGGTTAATATTTTTATACTCTATAGGCAGTTGTAACCTGTAACACACCTCGTTCAATCTTCTCAGGACTTTGAAGGGCCCCACAAACCGCCGACCCAGCTTCCGGCAGGGCAGGCGGAGGGGCAGGTTTCGAGTCGAGAGCCAGACTCGATCTCCCGGTGCGTACACGGTCCCTCACTGCGGTGGCGATCGGCGCCGCCTTTTGTTGACGGATGGCACGCTGCAGATGGACATGGGCAGCGTCCCCACGTCTCCTCCGAGCGCCGAATCCACTCGTCCACCGCAGGGGCCTCGATCTGGCTCTCATGCCATGGTGCCAGGACCGGCTGATAACCTAAAACACACTGGAAAGGTGTTAAATTGGTGGAGGAGTGGCGGAGAGAGTTCTGGGCCATCTCTGCCCAGGGGATGAACCTAGACCACTCCTCCGGCCGGTCCCGGCAATAGGACCTCAAAAACCTACCCACATCCTGGTTGACACGTTCCACCTGCCCATTGTTCTCTGGGTGGTACCCCGAGGTAAGGCTTACCGAGACCCCCAACCGTTCCATGAACGCCCCCCAAACTCTGGAGGTGAACTGGGGACCTCGGTCAGACACTATATCCTCGGGGACCCCATAGTGCCGGAACACATGGGTAAATAGGGCCTCAGCGGTTTGTAGGGCAGTAGGGAGACCCGGCATGGGAAGTAGACGACAGGCCTTGGAAAACCGATCCACAACGACCAAAATGGTGGTATTCCCCTGGGAGGGGGTAGGTCGGTTACTGAAATCCACCGATAGGTGGGACCATGGTCGTTGTGGAACGGGCAGGGGATGTAGCTTACCCCTGGGCAAATGTCTAGGCGCCTTACACTGGGCACACACCGAGCAGGAGGAGACATAAACCCTCACATCCCTAGCTAACGTTGGCCACCAGTATTTCATGCTAAGACAGTGCACGGTCCGGCCAATACCTGGATGTCCAGAGGAGGGTGATGTATGAGCCCAATAAATAAGTTGATCACGAATCTCGAGCGGAACGTACGTCCGCCCCACAGGACACTCGGGGGGAGTAGGGTCGGTACGCAGTGCCCGCTCGATTTCCGCATCGACCTCCCATACCACCGGAGCCACCAAACAAGACTCCGGCAATATGGAAGTAGGCTCGTTGGACCTCTCCTCTGTGTCATACCGCCGGGACAGGGCGTCTGCCTTACCATTCTGGGACCCAGGGATGTATGTGATCTTAAAAACAAACCGGGTTAGGAACATGTTCCACCTAGCCTGACGAGGGTTCAATCTCCTAGCTGCCCGGATGTACTCCAGGTTACGGTGATCAGTCAGAATGAGGAAAGGGTGTTGAGCCCCCTCAAGCCAATGCCTCCACACCTTTAGGGCCTGGACTACGGCTAACAGCTCCCTGTCCCCAACATCATAGTTGCGCTCCGCCGAGCTGAGCTTCTTGGAGTAGAACGCACAGGAGGGTGGAATGGACGACCCCCACTCGGGACGTCCGCGGGTAGCCAGCAGGGTGTCTAGACGGGTGGAAATGTCCACCAACTGGTCGAACGACAGGTTGGTGTCCCTGCAGGCCAGCTCACGACGAACGTCCTCTCGTAGGCTACACCGGTAGTGGTCGATGAGGGCCCTCTCATCCACCCCGCATCCGCCGCTAGTGTCCGGAACTCCAGTGCGAACTCCTGTGCGCTCCTCTTCCCCTGTCGGAGGTGGAATAGACGCTCTCCCGCCGCTTTCCCCTCAGATGGATGATCGAAGACAGCCCTGAAGCCGCGGGAGAACTCCGCGTAGGTGATGGTTGCGGCGTCTATTCCCCTCCATTCGGCGTTGGCCCACTCCAACGCCTTGCCGGATAGACAGGAGATGAGGGCGGAGACGCTCTCGTATCCCGAGGGCGCTGGGTGTATGGTGGCAAGGTAAAGTTCCACCTGCAGGAGGAATCCCTGACACCCGGCTGCAGAACCGTCATATGCCCTCGGGAGCGAGAGCCAAATGCCACTGGGTTCCGGTGCTGAGAGAGGAGGACTGGCCGTTGGTGATGGGATGTTGTAAGAGTGCGTGGGCACCTCTCGATTCACTATCGGCGCAGAGTGTTGGACACCTCGTCCATGGCGGCCCCGAGTTGCCGGATCATGGTGTCCTGGTAGTTGATCCGGTCTTCCAGGGATTCGGGTGCCGCCGCTGTTCCTGCTGACTCCATGGTGGTGTGTTGTTCTGTCACTAGAACCGATGTGGATGTGGTGGAGGAGTCAGGCGCAGGACACAGAGGTTAAGTCCAACAGACTTTAATAGTCTAATGTTACGAGAAAAAACCCCGACCTCAAAATACACCAAGAGGCGAGGGAAAATTACGCACACGCATAAACACTAAACACAAAACAAACAGGGTGCAAACACGTAGCTCCGACACAGTGGCAGTCATAACAACACACAATCATTCTAGTGCAAAACAAGGAACTTATAAGACACGTAATCAACACACAAATGGACACAGGTGTAACAGGCAGACAAAAGCAATCAAATGACGAAACATAGAGCGGTGGCAGCTAGTACTCCGGGGACGGCGAACGCCGAAGCCTGCCCGAACCAGGAGGAGGAGCAGTCTCGGCCGAAACCGTGACATACACTCAATTAGTATTTGGTAGCATTGCCTTTAAATTGTTTAACTTGGGTCAAACGTTTTGGGTAGCCTTCCACAAGCTTCCCACAATAAGTTGGGTGAATTTTGAAGCCCATTCCTCCTGACAGAGCTGGTGTAACTGAGTCAGGTTTCTAGGCTTCCTTGCTCGCACACGCTTTTTAATTTCTGCCCACAAATCTTCTATAGAATTGAGGTCAGGGCTTTGTGATGGCCACTCCAATACCTTGACTTTGTTGTCCTTAAGCCATTTTGCCACAACATTGGAAGTATGCTTGGGGTCATTGTCCATTTGGAAGACCCATTTGCGACCAAGCTTTAACTTCCTGACTGATGTCTTGAGATTCAATATATATCCACATCTATTTTGTGAAGTGCACCAGTCCCTCCTGCAGCAAAGCACCCCCACAGCATGATGCTGCCTCCCCCGTGCTTCATGGTTGGGATGGTGTTCTTCAGCTTGCAAGCCTGCCCCTTTTTTCCTCCAAACATAACGATGGTCATTATGGCCAAACAGTTCTATTTTTGTTTCATCAGACCAGAGGACATTTCTCCAAAAAGTACGATCTTTGTCTCTGTGTGCAGTTGCAAACCGTAGTCTGGCTTTTTTATGGCGGTTTTGGAGTAGTGGCTTCTTCCTTGCTGAGCGGCCTTTCAGGTAATGTCGATATAGGACTTGTTTTACTGTGGATATAGATACTTTTGTACCTGTTTCCTCCAGAATCTTCACAAGGTCCTTTGCTGTGGTTCTGGGATTGATTTGCACTTTTTGCACCGAAGTACATTCATCTCTAGGAGACAGAACGCGTCTCCTTCCTGAGCGGTATGACGGCTGCGTGGTCCCATGGTGTTTATACTTGCGTACTATTGTTTGTACAGATGAACGTGGTACCTTCAGGCATTTGGAAATTGCTCCCAAGAATGAACCAGACTTGGGGAGGTCTACAATTTTTTTTCTGAGGTCTTGGCTGATTTCTTTTAATTGTCCCATGATGTCAAGCAAAGAGGCACTGAGTTTGAAGGTAGACCTTGAAATACATCCACAGGTACACCTCCTATTGACTAAAATGATGTCAATTAGCCTATCAGAAGCTTCTAAAGCCATGACATCATTTTCTGGAATTTTCCAACCTGTTTAAAGGCACAGTAAAACTTAGTGTATGTAAACTTCTGACCCACTGGAATTGTGATACAGTGAATTATAAGTGAAATAATCTTTCTGTAAACAATTGTTGGAAAAATTGCACAAAGTAGATGTCCTAACCGACTTGCCAAAACTATAGTTTGTTAACAAGACATTTTTGGAGTGGTTGAAAAACAAGTTTTAATGACTCCAACCTAAGTGTCTGTAAACTTCCGACTTCAACTGTATGTATATATATATATATACACACTGCTCAAAAAAATAAAGGGAACACTTAAACAACACATCCTAGATCTGAATGAATGAAATAATCTTATTAAATACTTTTTTCTTTACATAGTTGAATGTGCTGACAACAAAATCACACAAAAATTATCCATGGAAATCAAATTTATCAACCCATGGAGGTTCTGGATTTGGAGTCACCCTCAAAATTAAAGTGGAAAACCACACTACAGGCTGATCCAACTTTGATGTAATGTCCTTAAAACAAGTCAAAATGAGGCTCAGTAGTGTTGTCTTGCATTAGGAGGAACCCAGGGCCAACCGCACCAGCATATGGTCTCACAAGGGGTCTGAGGATCTCATCTCGGTACCTAATGGCAGTCAGGCTACCTCTGGCGAGCACATGGAGGGCTGTGCGGCCCCCCAAAGAAATTCCACCCCACACCATGACTGACCCACCGCCAAACCGGTCATGCTGGAGGATGTTGCAGGCAGCAGAACGTTCTCCACGGCGTCTCCAGACTCTGTCACGTCTGTCACATGTTCTCAGTGTGAACCTGCTTTCATCTGTGAAGAGCACAGGGCGCCAGTGGCGAATTTGCCAATCTTGGTGTTCTCTGGCAAATGCCAAACGTCCTGCACGGTGTTGGGCTGTAAGCACAACCCCCACCTGTGGACGTCGGGCCCTCATACCACCCTCATGGAGTCTGTTTCTGACCGTTTGAGCAGACACATGCACATTTGTGGCCTGCTGGAGGTCATTTTGCAGGGCTCTGGCAGTGCTCCTCCTACTCCTCCTTGCACAAAGGCGGAGGTAGCGGTCCTGCTGCTGGGTTGATGCCCTCCTACGGCCTCCTCCACATCTCATGATGTACTGGCCTGTCTCCTGGTAGCGCCTCCATGCTCTGGACACTACGCTGACAGACACAGCAAACCTTCTTGCCACAGCTCGCATTGATGTGCCATCCTGGATGAGCTGCACTACCTGAGCCACTTGTGTGGGTTGTAGTCTCCGTCTCATGCTACCACTAGAGTGAAAGCACCGCCAGCATTCAAAAGTGACCAAAACATCAGCCAGGAAGCATAGGAACTGAGAAGTGGTCTGTGGTCACCACCTGCAGAACCACTTCTTTATTGGGGGTGTCTTGCTAATTGCCAATAATTTCCACCTGTTGTCTGTTCCATTTGCACAACAGCATGTGAAATGTATTGTCAATCAGTGTTGCTTTGATTTCACAGAAGTGTGATTGACTTGGAGTTACATTGCGTTGTTTAAGTGTTCCCTTTATTTTTTTGAGCAGTGTATGTGTGTGATGGGATGGGATGTATAGACATTATGGACATGTATGTGGATAGAATATGTAGTATATTTGAAGAATACGTGAATAGAATAGTATATGTACAGCAATAGTTGAATAGGATGGCCTTGACTAGAATATAGTATATATAGTACATATGACATTGGTAAAACTGTATGTAAACATTATTAATGTGACCATTGTTCCATGTGTATGTACATAGGACAGCAGACTCTATGGTGCAGGGATGAGTAACCGGGTGGTTGTCGGCTAGTGACAGTGACTATCAGACCCCAGCTAATGTTCACAAAGTCTCAGGAAGCCGTAGGTCAGCAAAATGACTTGTTCTGCCGCTTGTACTTCCTCAGTTGTCATTTTGCAGACGCTCTTATCCAGAGTGACTTACAAGAGCAATTAGGTTTAAGTGCCTTGCTCAAGGACACATCGACAGATTTTTCACCTAGTCAGCTCAGGGATTCAAACCAGCAACCTTTCAGTTACTGGCCCAACGCCCTTAACCGCTAGGCTACCTGCCACCCCATTTCAGTCTACTTCAGAATAGAACGTACAGTATAGCCTTGTAACTAGGCGTATCCTAGATATTCTTTGAGAAGATTTCAAAGTCAGACTACTAGGCTATGACCTGAGAGACTGTCTGGGTCTGGAAAAGCATGACAGTTGAACAGATCCATTAGTTTGGACAAGGACAGGTCTCTTGTTCAGATAACAAGGCTCCCAGGCAGATGACTAAAGAAGGTGTGTGTGTGTACGTGTGTGTGTTTGTTAGTGTGTTTGTGGTTGTTGTATTTTGCATGAGAGAGAGAGTGTGTGTGGTACAGCCTATGTTTAGACCCATGTCTGTCTTTTATTCTGTCTTGTGTGTGCCCAAATTGATTGTGTCCCTACTTACAAATATCTGGGCATTTGAATAGACGATAAGCTGTCTTTTAAAAGCATATTGATGAGTTAATGGCCCAGTGCAGTCAGAATGATGTTTTTCCTGTGTTTTCTATCATATTGTGCACCCCTTCAAATTAGTGGATTCGGCTATTTCAGCCACACTCGTTGCTGACAGGTATATAAAATCGAGCACACAACCATGCAATCTTCATGGACAAACACTGGCAGTAGAATGGCCTTACTGAAGAGCTCAGTGACTTTCAACGTGGCACCGTCAGTTCGTCAAATTTCTGCCTTGCTAGAGCTGCCACGGTCAACTGTAAGTGCTATTATTGTGAAGTGGAAACGTCTAGGAGCAACAACAGCTCAGCCGCAAAGTGGTAGGCCACACAAGCTCACAGAATGGGACCGCCGAGTACTGAAGCCCATAGCGTGTAAAAATCGTCTGTCCTCGGTTGCAACACTCACTTCCGAGTTCCAAACTGCCTCTGGGAGCAACGTCAGCACAATAACTGTTCGTTGGGAGCTTCTTGAAATGGGTTTCCACCATGCACAATGCCAAGCGTCGGCTGGAGTGGTGTAAAGCTTGCTGCCATTGGAATCTGGAGCAGTGGAAATGCGTTCTCTGGAGTTATGAACCACGATTCACCATCTGGCAGTCCGATGGACAAATCTGGGTTTGGCAGATGTCAGACAAACGCTACCTGCCCCAATGCATAGTGCCAACTGTAAAGTTTGGTGGAGGAGGAATAATGGTCTGGGGCTGTTTCTCATGGTTCTGGCTAGGCCCCTTAGTTCCAGTAAAGGGAAATCTTAACGCTACAGCATACAATGACATTCTAGATGATTCTGTGCTTCCAACTTTGTGGCAACAGTTCGAGGAATGCCGTTTCCTGTTCCAGCATGACAGTGCCTCCGTGCACAAAGCGAGGTCCACACAGAAATGGTTTGTCGAGATCAGTGTGGAAGAACTTGACTGGCCTGCACAGAGCCTTGACCTCAACCCCATTGAACACCTTTGGGAAGAATTGGAACGCCGACTGCGAGCCAGGCCTAATCGCCCAACATCAGTGCCCGACCTCACTAATGCTCTTGTGGCTGAATGGAAGCAAGTCCCTGCAGCAATGTTCCAACATCTAGTGTAAAGCCTTCCCAGAAGAGTGGAGGATGTTATAGCAGCAAAAGGGGGACCAACTCCATATTAAAGCCCATGATTTTGGAATTAGTTGTTCGGCGAGCAGGTGTCCACATACTTTTGGTCATGTAATGTAGTTGCTGGTTGAAAATGTAATCTACACAGGACCTTCTAATTAGCTTGTTTGTATTGGCGGGAGTTTCAGTTTTCTATGGTGACATCACAAAGAGAGTGACTATAACAAAGAGAGTGACTAACCTCTCTGCCAATAACAGCTCATTTTCAGTTTTCCCCTCCCAAATCGGACCATTCCCAGACAGTCCTAACAAAACTATTGCTTGAGAAGTAGTTTTTTGCTAAAAATGCTATTTTGCTAATTTCAATGGAAATGTATGTATCAAAAATGTATCAAAACGAAAAGAAACAAACAAATACATTTACTCAATGAAATTGTATCTTTCAAATGATCTTTCTCAAAAACGTTTGTAAAATGTCCCATACAATAATCTTTACTGTTAATTTTTTGTTCCTAAAACATTTGGGCTACACTGCTGCAGTTCCCCCGTGACCCCACTAGGGGTATTTGAATACCACTGTGTTAGGTTGTGTTTGTTGAACAGTAACAGAGTGACTGTGGCCAAATTCCAGCTACAGACAGTCTTAATGACAGACACTGATACACATCAACATCTTGTCAGCGATCCAAGCAGGGTAAGCAGAGGAGTGTGTGGTAAAATCGGAACTGGGTGGGTAGTTGTTTTAATGCAGTCATACTGGCCCTTTAGCAGTAACTTGTTGGCCAATAATGAGATTTTAATCAGGATATTGGTGACTAGAAGTCTGTCTTGGAGGCAGTGACAAACTCACGTATGGCTCTAACATTCCATGGACATTAACTTTGGCCTGTAGTATTGATAAACTCATAACCCTCACTCTCTCTCTCTCTCTCTCTCTCTCTCTCCCTCTCTCTCTCTCCCTCTCTCTCTCTCTCTCTCTCTCTCTCTCTCTCTCTCTCTCTCTCTCTCTCTCTCTCTCTCTCTCTCTCTCTCTCTCTCTCTCTCTCTCTCTCTCTCTCTCTCTCTCTCTCTCTCTCTCTCTCTCTCTCTCTCTCTCTCTCTCTCTCTCTCTCTCTCTCTCTCTCTCTCTCTCTCTCTCTCTCTCTCTCTCTCTCTCTCTCTCTCTCTCCAGGTAAGTCCCACCTGGCCATCGTTCAGAAGGTGAACAGCGAGGGGGAGGGGGATCCGTTCTACGAGGTGCTGGGATTGATCACCCTGGAAGACGTCATCGAGGAGATCATCAAATCAGAGATCTTGGATGAGTCGGACCTCTACAGTGAGTCTATAACATGTTTTTAACACGCTTATAACACATTTATTACATCTTCACTTATGGCATATGAGCCTGTAACACATTTATTACTTCCACTGAATTAATAGATACAAGCTATACCCTTTTCACACTACTGAGCCAAACCAAACCAAGCTGAGCTGTGCTTTGCTCACCTGCTTATGCATCCACCATGCTGGAATGGACAATGTGAATTGTCAGCACAGTATGGTTCAGTAAGGTTCAGGTTGGATAGTGTGAAAAGGGTATTAGAAAAAGCTGTTATTGGTTTTACGTAAGACATAATGATGTATCTCTGATTCTGACCAGTCCTTTGTGTTGTCTCTCTCCCTCCCAGCTGACAACAGCAGAAACAGGAAGAAGGTGGCACCCAATAAAAACAAGAGGAACTTCTCCGCCTTCAAACAGAGCGAGAGCGAATCCAAAGTAAAGATCTCCCCTCAGCTGCTATTGGCCGCCCACCGCTTCCTGGCTACAGGTTAGAACGTGACCCTGCCCCCCAACCAAAATAATGACATGTTGGGACAATCAACCTCCCAACCACACCATACAACGCAAAACACTCACATACACTATACAATTACCATATAGCACAATATGTGATTCTCAGTTGTTAAGATACGGTGACGACTCAAGGTTATGGTTTCAATTCCTGCAGGTATTAAACATTCATAGTAAAAATGAAACATTCTCAAACCTGTTTAAATGTAATTACATAAATGATTCACTTGTAGTAATCTATGTAACACAAGCTGTTGCCAGCACCACTAGTCATGTGGTTTGTTGTAGCGTGCTGTCAGCTGGAGCCAGAAAGCCGTTGCAGTTCCCTCTTTCTCTAAAACAACAGACAGAGCAGTGTTACAGCATGCCTGTCTGTGTCTGCCTCTACAAGTCTCGTTGTCTTTTCTTTTTGTCACTACTGGGATTGTTTCAATATCTACTGTATACCAGTCTATCTCACCACTCTCTCACGCTGTTTCATTCTCCTGTCCCCTCTCTTTCTGTTGCTTCGCTCTCTCGGTTTCTATGTCTCTGTGATGTTGCTGACATCATGTCATCACCACTAAAGACAAGCAGCGTATTGTTGGCTACTTTATCATTGGATCATTTCAATTCAATATATAGCCGTGACAAACCAGAGCCTCATATATGTCTGTGTCTATAATATATGTAGAATATACTGTATGTCTCTCTCCCATCCAGAGGTTGTTCAGCCCGTCCCAGATCTCATATACGTACAGTATACGTATGTTACATATTGTATGTACAATATATTTATCTTCCTGTCTCATCCAGAGGTGATGTTGTTCAGCCCGTCCCAGATCTCAGACAAGGTTCTGTTGAGGATTCTAAGACACCCAGACGTGATCCAGGAGATCAAGTTTAATGACAGTGACAAACGCTGTCCTCAACACTATGTCTACCAGAGAGGGAAGGCTGTCGACTACTTCATACTCATACTGCAGGTAAGGCCTCTCAATGGTCGATTGTTATTTTTCTTTCTCTCTCTCTTTCTGTCTTTCTTTTTCTCTTTCAACTCTTTTATAACCTCTACAAACAAGTACAACAAACAACTAACAGGTGCATTCTGGTCCAAAATGGTTTCTGTGCACCAACCGCATCACATGTTATATCAAATTCCCACATGAAAGGTTCCTCCTTTGTTAGTTCACTAATCATTGCTTACTCTATTCATACTGGACGATATAGGCCTGAGCAACACGCTCTAACATCCCTGCTACACGTAACAAATGGCAGCTCCCTGTCCTGCCTTGATGGGGGTAACAAAAGGGTCCGCAAAGCGTTTTTAACCACAACCCTTATTTAACAAGGCACTGGGTTGATGGAGGGAAGCCTTTTGTGTCACAACACTAACCCAGAGGGAGCCTATGAATCAATCAAGCACACAGACAGATTAACTATCCTGTTTAAGGACTATTGAGAAAGCCAGCTTTGGCTTCACACCTACACCCTCACACTCTCTCCGACATATTGCTCTCCGGAGCCTGTATATTAATCTCAGTGCAGATAAAGCAGAGGAGAAGAGACAAGGAGGCCACTTTAGACTACTGAGATACAGGGCAGTGGGCTGGGCAGGGCAGGGCAGGGGGTATAGGCAGGGGGTAGCGTTACTGCAGCTGGCACTGCAGTAGGAGGTTGGAGGCTGCAAGGGACGGAGCGGAAGGTACTGGGGGCTCCTGGAGAGGGCATGGTGTGTGGTGAACAGTGGGTGAGAGAGGGGAGGGTGGAGCGAGAGAGGGAGAGAGGGAGAGAAAGCAGAGAGAGTGAAAGTGCAGAGGAAGGAAGGAAGGGAGGGAGAGAGAAAGAGAGAGACATATTTGGGTCCAGAGGGGTCTGGCCTTTAGTAATTGATCCTCTTACATAAGGGGGAAGAGAGGGGGGAAAGGAGAAGACACCATGCGTGCCATGCTGTCAGTTATCTGTGTATCAATACACAAAAAATATGTTTTATTTATTTAACCTTTATTTAATCAGGGAATCATACTGAGACCAAGGTCTCTTTTACGGATGAGTCCTGAATTACTTATATTACAGAAAATACACACATAATACATATATATATATAAGAAAAACACGGTCATCAGTAAAAAAAGGTCCTCAATTAGCTTTCTGAATTTCCCTACAGGCACCAAAACATCAAATTTAAGAACATTTTGAAGATGGTTCCACAAATAAGGTGCAAGAAAACTAAAATCTGATTTATCTAACTCAGTAGAGACCTAAGGAATTTCCAGAGTTAGCCATCCCTGAGACCGGGTGTGGTAACTCATATGTCTAAAGTTTAGTAATGATGTTAGGTACAGTGGGTATTTTTGTAAAAGGGCTTTATAAATGAAAACATAGCAATGTATCAACATACGTGACATCAAATAGGGCCTACCAACAGGCAGAGAGCTGCAGCAAAAATGGATCAAGCATATCAGCTCCAGCTTTTTTAAAACATAAATCTTAAGCAAGGCATCTTGAAATGAAAACAAAGCTTCACTAGAAGTTGACGGATTTACCATTGAGTCAGCTACAGGCTGGCAGAGGGAAGTCGATTTACAGACCAGGGTCAATTAAACCACCGTTTCTCTCAAATAAAAAGCCTGCCGAGATAAAATTATGATGGACAGCATCACTTATCCCATCTTCTCAGTTATGATGCCAGAGTCAGACAGAACATTCTTAGGCAGGGAAGAAGAGGAATTTGTACGCTTCGGTGCATTTACTGTTTTCCCAAATTTAGAAGGATCACCAGCAGAGTTAGAGATAGAGCTTAGAAAGTCCTGATTTTTCATCTGTCTCATCTGAATGAACTCAGAACTCAGATAGCTCTGAAGAAAATCAAGGGTTAGATCTATTTTGATCACCGGATATTCGGCCAGTCTGCACAGCGCGTTATCGACCCAGAACATATCAGTTTTTCCGCCGGAATCACTGAATCACTGGACCTTTAACTCCGGATTCATCGCTACCAGCTAGCTACCACCAGCCAGCTACAACAAAACGGACGCTGTGGTCTGGCTAATCATCCTGAGCTAGGCCCATCGCCCATCTCCCGGCTATCTACCTCTCTGTCAACCGGACGGGACCACCTAGTGTTGACACGGAGCCCCGCCGATCCTACACGACTGGTCTGCCGACTGAAATCGTCTGATGTGGTTACGACGTTAACCACGAAGATTCCATCCATCTGCTAGCCCTGGCCCGCTAGCACACGCTAGCCGTGGCCTCTTACTAGTGCTTCACCACCGACCTTATGATAACTCAGCTATACAGCTGATATCTGCTGGACTGTTCCTTTTACGGTACTACATCCTGTTTATGTTTAGCCTCAGCCCAAACATGGTTAGTTTATTGTTGTTTCGGTTATTTCTGATTGTACTATATCACTGTAGACCCCCAGCCTAGCTAAACCTGCCTTAGATAGCTCCTGTGCCCCTCCCCTATACACGCGGAGACCGACTCAATTGATGCCTCTAGCGATGCTATCTCTTTCATTGTTACCCAACGCTTAGGTTTACCTCCACTTTACTCATATCCTTCCATATCCTTGTCTGTACATAATGCCCTGAATCTTTTCTATAACACCCGGAAATCTGCCCCTTTATTCTATGTACCCAACGCACTAGAAGACCAGTTCTTAAAGCCTTTAGCCGTATCCTTATTCTAGTCCTCCTCTGTTCCTCTGGTGATGTAGAGGCTAACCCAGGCCCTGCAGCCCTCAGTATCACTCTTACTCCCCAGGCGCTATCATTTGATGACTTCTGTAATCGCAAAAGTCTTGGTTTCTTGCACATAAATATCAGAAGTCTACTTCCTAAGTTTGAGTTATTCACTGCGTTAGCACACTCTGCCAACCCTGATGTTCTAGCAGTGTCTGAATCCTGGCTCAGGAAGGCCACCAAAAATTCTGAAATTTCCATCCCCAACTATAACATTTTCCGTCTAGATAGAACTGCCAAAGGGGGTGGAGTTGCAATCTACTGTAGAGATAGCCTGCAGAGCTCTATCATACTATCCAGGTCTGTGCCCAAACAGTTTGAGCATCTACTTCTAAAAATCCACCTTTCCAGAAATAAGTCTCACTGTTGCCGCTTGCTACAGACCCCCCTCAGCCCCCAGCTGTGCCCTGGACACCATATGTGAATTGATTGCCCCCCATTTATCCTCAGAGTTTGTACTGCTTGGTGACCTAAATTGGGATATGCTTAATACCCCAGCCATCCTACAATCCAAGCTAGATGCCCTCAACCTCACGCAAATTATCAACGAACCTACCAGGTACAACCCTAAATCCGTAAACATGGGTACCCTCAAAGATATCATCCTGACTAACATACCCTCTAAATACACCTCAGCTGTCTTCAACCAGGATCTCAGCGATCACTGCCTTATTGCCTCGTCCGTACCGGGTCCGCGGTCAAACGACCACCTCTCATCACTGTCAAAACGCTCCCTAAAACACTTTAGCAAGGAGGCCTTCCTAATTGACCTGGCCCAGGTATCCTGGATGGATATAGATCTCATTCCGTCAGTAGAGGATGCCTGGTTGTTCCTTAAAAGTAATTTCCTCTCAATCTTAAATAAACATGCCCCATTCAAAAATACAGAACTAAGAACCGATATAGCCCTGGTTCTCCTCAGACTTGACTGCCCTTGACCAGCACAAAAACATCCTGTGGCGTACAGCATTAGCATCAAATAGCCCCCGCGATATGCAACTTTTCAGGGAAGTTAGGAACCAATATACACAAGCAGTCAGGAAAGCAAAGGCTAACTTTTTCAAACAGAAATTTGCATCCTGTAGCACTAACTCCAAAAAGTTTTGGGACACTGTAAAGTCCATGGAGAATAAGAGCACTTCCTCCCAGCTGCCCACTGCACTGAGGCTAGGAAACACTATCACCACCGATAAATCTAAAATAATCGAGAATTTCAACAAGCATTTTGCTACAGCTGGCCATGCTTTCCATCTGGCTACCACTAACCCGGCCACCAACTCTGCACCCTCTGCTGCAACTTGCCCATGCCCCCCGCTTCTCCTTCACACAAATTCAGACAGCTGATGTTTTGAAAGCGCTGCAAAATCTGGACCCTACAAATCAGCTGGGCTAGACAATCTGGACCCTTTCTTTCTAAAACTAGCCGCCGAAATTGTCGCTACCCCTATTACTAGTCTGTTCAACCTCTCTTTCATAACGTCTGAGATCCCCAGAGATTGAAAGCTGCCGCGGTCATCCCCCTCTTCAAAGGGGGTGACACTCTAGATCCAAATTGCTACAGACCTATATCCATCCTGCCCTGCCTTTCGAAAGTATTCGAAAGCCAAGTTAACAAACAGATCATCGACCATTTTGAATACCACCGTACCTTCTCCGCTATGCAATCCGGCTTTCGAGCTGGTCACGGGGTGCACTTCAGCCACGCTCAAGGTCCTAAACGATATTATAACCGCGATTGATAATAGACAGTACTGTGCAGCCGTCTTCATCGACCTGGCCAAGGCTTTCGACTCTGTCAACCACCGCATTCTTATTGGCAGACTAAATAGCCTTGGTTTCTCAAATGACTGCCTCGCCTGGTTCACCAACTACTTCTCAGATAGAGTTCAGTGTGTCAAATCGGAGGGCCTGTTGTCTGGACCTATGGCAGTCTCTATGGGGGTGCCACAGGGTTCAATTCTTGGGCCGACACTTTTCTCCGTGTATATCAATGATGTCGCTCTTGCTGCTGGTGACTCTCAGATCCACCTCTACGCAGACGACACCATTTTGTATACATCTGGCCCTTCATTGGACACTGTGTTAACGAAACCTCCAAACGAGCTTCAATGCCATACAACAATCCTTCAGTAGCCTCCAACTGCTCTTAAACACTAGTAAAACTAAATGCATGCTTTTCAATCGAACGCTGCTGGCACCCGTCCACCCGACTAGAATCACCACTCTCGACGGGTCTGACCTAGAGTATGTGGACAACTACAAATACCTAGGTGTCTGGTTAGACTGTAAACTCAACTTCCAGACTCACATAAAGAATCTCCAATCCAAAGTTAAATCTAGAATCGGCTTCCTATTTCGCAACAAAGCCTCCCTTCACTCATGCTGCCAAACATGCCCTCGTAAAACTGACTATCCTACCGATCCTTGACTTCGGCGATGTCATTTACAAAATAGCCTCCAACACTCTACTCAGCAAATTGGATGTAGTCTATCACAGTGCCATCCGTTTGTCTCCAAAGCCCCATACACTACCCACCACTGTGACCTGTACGCTCTTGTTGGCTGGTCCTCACTACATGTTCGGCGTCAAACCCACTGGCTCCAGGCCATCTATAAATCACTGCTAGGCAAATCCCGCCTTATCTTAGCTCATTGGTCACCATAGCAGCACCCACCCGTAGTCTGCGCTCCAGCAGGTATATCTCACTGGTCATTCCCAAAGCCAACACCTCCTTTGGCCGCCATTCCTTCCAGTTCTCTGCTGCCAATGACTGGGAACGAATTGCAAAAATCTCTGAAGCTGGAGACTCTTATCTCCCTCAATAACTTTTAAGCATCAGTTGTCAGAGCACCTTACCGATCACTGCACCTGTACACAGCCCATCTGAAATTAGCCCACCCAACTACCTCATCCCTATATTGTTATTTATTTTGCTCTTTTGCACCCAAATATCTCTATTTGCACATCATCTCTTGCACATCTAGCATTCCAGTGTTAATACTATTGTAATTATTCTGCACTATAGCCTATTTATTGCCTTACCTCCATAACTTGCTACATTTGCACACACTGTATATATATTTTCTGTTGTATTTCTGACTTTATGTTTTTTACCCCATATGTAACTCTGTGTTGTTTTTTATTGCACTACTTTGCTTTATCTTGGCCAGGTCGCAGTTGTAAATGAGAACCTGTTCTCAACTGGCTTACCTGGTTAAATAAAGGTGAAAAAAAAAAAATATATATATATATATATTTTGACTCTGAATTGTTTAAAAGGGGTCTGTTTATCTGCCAGAGGAATAAATATGGAGGATACATTTTCTAGAGCCAACTCAGGGTCAGGAATACAGGAGACAGTGGCTAAATCAGAGTAGAACATGTCATGTAAAAACTTTAAAAAATGTATCTTCTTACTTAAATGAAGATTAGTATTTTGCTGTAATACATACTATGTGACAATGATCACTGAGATCATATGCAAATAATCCACTAGACCATTTAACCATGTTTCCAAGAGAACCAGAATGTTAGGACACGAGTCCTGGACCCAGTCAATTGTGTACATTTTTGAAATCATACTTCGCACATTTAGGTGCATTAGCCCAAGCCTCCTACGAGATTTAAAGTCAGAGGGGATATTCAGCTCATTCCCATAAGCGCTAACAGGCATAGGGTCATCTGTAGCTATTTGGTGAGTGAGCAGAGACTTTGCGAAAGTCACTGGCCAACCACATGAGAGCAGAGCAGACTGAACATTTGACAGACCTCCCTCAAGTCGCTGGATGCAGGGACTGGGGCGGGAACTGGGAGAGCAGTGTTGGCAGAGCTCAGTCCACCCGGATTAAGCTTCCACCAAGGAGTGGAGCTGCTGCAGGGGACCGGAGTGGCTGCCAATGCTCCATGCTTTGGTGTTTCTCCTGTTGCAGGGTTGGGGCTGCAATTGGGGGCAGGAGTGTCAAATCAAATTGTATTTGTCACATGCACTGAATACAACAGGTGTAGACTATACCGTAAAATCCTTGCTTACGGGCCCTTAACAAACAATGCAGAGTTTTAAGAAAGTACAGTGGATTTGAAAAGTATTCAGACCCCTTGACTTTTTCCACATTTTGTTACGTTACAAATGTATTCAAACCCCCCGGAATTAAAACATTTACATAATTATTCTGACCCTTTACTCAGTACTTTGTTGAAGCACCTTTGGCAGCGATTACAGCCTCGAGTCTTTTTGGGTATGGTGCTAAAAGCTTGGCGCATCTGTATTTGGGGAGTTTCTCCCATTCTTCTCTGCAGATCCTCTCAAGCTCTGTCAGGTTGGATGGGGAGCATCACTGCACAGCTATTTTCAGGTCTCTCCAGAGATGTTCGATCAGGTTCAAGTCCGGTCTCTGGCTGGGCCACTCAAGGACATTCAGAGACTTGTCCCGAAGCCACTCCTGCATTGTCTTGGCTGTGTGCTAGGGGTCGTTGTCCTTTGCACCAGTCTGAGGTCCTGTGCACTCTGGAGCAGGTTTTCATCAAGGATCTCTCTGTACTTTGCTCCGTTCATCTATTCCTCGATCCTGACTAGTCTCCCAGTCCCTGCCGCTGGAAAACATCCCCACAGCATGATGCTGCCACCACCATGCTTCACCGTAGGGATGGTGCCAGGTTTCGTCCAGACCTGACGCTTGGCATTCAGGCCAAAGAGTTCAATCTTGGTTTCATCAGACCAGAGAATCTTGTTTCTCATGGTCTGAGAGTCCTTTAGGTGCCTTTTGGTAAACTCCAAGCGGGCTGTCGTGTGTCTTTTACTGAGGAGTGGCTTCCATCAGGCCACTCTACCATAAAGGCCTGATTAGTGAAGTGCTGCAGAGATGGTTGTCCTTCTGGAAGGTTCTTTCATCTCCACAGAGGAACTCTCATGCTCTGTCAGAGTGACCATAGGGTTCTTGGTCACCTCCCTGGTCCTTCTCCCCCGATTGCTCAGTTTCGCCGGGCGGCCAGCTCTAGGAAGAGTCTTGGTGGTTCCAAACTTCTTTCATCTAAGAATGATGGAGGCCAGTGTGTTCTTGGGGACCTACAATGCTGCAGAAATGTTTTGGTACCCTTCCACAGATCTGTGCCTCGACACAATCTTGTCTCTGAGCTCTACAATTCTCTCATGGATTGGGTTTTGTTCTGACTTGCACTGTCAACTGTGGGACCTTATATAGACAGGTGTGTGCCTTTCCAAATCATGTCCAATCAATTGAATTTACCACAGGTGGACTCCAATGAAGTTGTAGAAACATCTCAAGGATGATCAATGGAAACATGATGCACCTGAGCTCAATTTCGAGTCTCATAGCAAAGAGTCTGAATACTTATGTAAATAAGGTATTTCTGTTTAAAAAAAAAATTATGTGCAACAATTCTAAAAACCTGTTATTGCTTTGTCATTATGGGGTATTGTGTGTAGATTGATGAGATTTTTTTAAAATCCATTTTAGAATAAGGCTGTAACGTAACAAAATGTGGAAAAAGGGAACGGGTCTGAATACTTTCCGAATGCACTGTAAGTAAGAAACATTCGGTAAATAAAGGAAAAATAGTAACACAATAAAATAACAATAACGAGACTATATACAAGGGGTACCGGGTCAATGTGCAGGGGTACGGGTTAGTCGAGGTAATTGAGGTAATATGTTCATGTAGGTAGGGGTAAAGTGACTATGCATAGATAATAAACAGAAAGTAGCAGCAGCGTATGTGAAGAGTGTGAATGTGTGTGTGTGTGCGTGTGGCGTCAATATGCATTTGTGTGTTTTGTATGTGTGTTGGAGTGTCAGTGTAGCATGTGTGAGTGTGTGGTTAGAGTCCAGTGAGTGTACATCAAGCCTGTGCAAGAGAGTCAGTAGAAAAAAATTAGAATAAAATAAGGGGGTCAATGCAAATAGTCCGGGTAGCCATTTGATTAACTGTTCAGCAGTCTTATGGCTTAGAAGCTATTAAGGAGCCTTTTGGTCCCAGACCTGGCGTTCCAGTACCGCTTGCCATGTGGTAGCATAGAGAACAGTCTATGACTTGGGTGGCTGGAGTCTTTGACAATTTTTAGGGCCTTCCTCTGACACAGCCTGCTATAGAGGTCTTTGATAGCAGGAAGCTTGGCCCGAGTGATGTACTGGGCCGTACGCACTACCCTCTGTAGCGTATTGAGGACGGATGCCGAACAGTTGCCATACCAAACGGTGATGCAACCAGTCAGGATGCTCTCGATAATGCAGCTGTAGACCTTTTTGAGGATCTGAGGTCCCATGCCAAATCTTTTCAGCCTCCTGAGGGGGAATAGGAGTTGTCGTGCCCTCTTCACGACTGCCTCGGTGTGTTTGGACCATGATAGGTCCTTAGTTATGTGGACACCAAGGAATTTGAAGCTCTTGACCCCTCCACTACGGCACCATCGTTGTGAATGGGGGCGTGCTCGGCCCTCCTTTTCCTGTAGTCCACGATCAGCTCCTTTGTCTTGAGGGTGAGGTTGTTGTCCTGGCACCACACGGCCAGGTCTCTGACCACCTCCCTATAGGCTGTCCCATCGTCGTCGGTGATCAGGCCTACCACCGTCATGTCGTCTGCAAACTTAATGATGGTGTTTGAGTTGTGCTTGGCCACGCAGTCGTGGAGGAACAGTTAGTACAGGAGGGGACTAAGGACGCACCCCTGAGGGGCCCCCGTGATGAAGGTCAACGTGTCGGATGTGTTGTTGCCTATCCCCACCACCTGGGCTGTCTCAGGCCTGTCCTGGTGATGGTAATAAGGAAGGTAACCAAAACTAGCCCGGGACGGCGGTTGTGGGGGGAATTGAGGAGGGTGCTGTGGAGGGCAGTGCGGCTGGCGAAGTTCCAAACTCTCAGCATATGAGGACTGATGATGTGAATGATACATGGTGTGGACTGCATCATGTGGTGCACTACACTCTACAGTGTTTTGCCAGACCCTAGGGGTAGTGGTCGGTGCTGTGTAGAACTGGGCTGAGTTGAGGTGGGCCTGGTCTGCTATAGCTGTGCTGTGATGGGCCGGGTCTGGTAGAGCTCTGCTGTGATGGGCCGGATCTGGTAGAGCTCTGCTGTGATGGGCCGGATCTGGTAGAGCTCTGCTGTGATGGGCCGGATCTGGTAGAGCTCTGCTGTGATGGGCCGGATCTGGTAGAGCTCTGCTGTGATGGGCCGGATCTGGTAGAGCTCTGCTGTGATGGGCCGGATCTGGTTGAGCTGTGCTGTAATGGGCCGGGTCTGGTAGAGCTCTGCTGTGATGGGCCGGATCTGGTTGAGCTGTGCTGTAATGGGCCGGGTCTGGTAGAGCTCTGCTGTAATGGGCCAGGTCTGGTAGAGATGTGCTGTGATGGCTGGGTCTGGTAGAGCTGTGCTGAGGCTATAAATACCAACCCTCCAGCAAGCCTCTGCCCCACTTTGTGTACACACACTAGAAACACACACACACACACCCGACCCCCCACCCCATAGTTTTTCCCATAAGTCAGTTATGGCATTAGGGTCCCCAAACAGTCATTATCCAGGGCCAGTAATCCAGGGATCGTTAGGCAACTCGTTCGCCTCCACACCCCTCACTCATGATGATGGTATCCACCCAGTGGGAGGCAGGACATAGGAGACCCCACAGGTGGAATAATCCAGCTATGTTTAGGGGTGGGGGATGGGGGGGTGGGAGCGCAACACTGTCAACATGCAGAGCCATGTTGCCAACAATAGGATGTTAGGAGGTGGAATGGGAATTTTACCCTCATTGTTTATTGTTGACAGTTGCTCTTGCAAATAATGTTATACTCCTACAGGGGGATTGGACTGCCTGGAAAAGAAAGAGAGGAACAGAGAGGAGACGGAAAGGGAAAGAGGAGATATTTGGTTAATTTTGTGTAATCATATGTTTGTTTGTACACATCATGAGGTGCCTACAGTAACTGTGTTTGTGGTATTATGACATGTGTGGTCACGAATTAATGAATTGGTTGTTCTCAGAAATGTACAGTGTGTGTATGTAAGTGTGTGTGTGGGCTGCATTTGTTTATGAAAGAGCATAGGCATTGGGAAGATAAAGTCATGAGAAATAGGACCGTGTGTGTGTGTGTGTGTGTGTGTGTGTGTGTGTGTGTGTGTGTGCGTGCATGTGTACGCATCTATCCTGGTACTAACCATTACGTAGGTCTATAAACATTTCTGGTTGTTTGTTTGTATGACTGTGTCGCAGCTAGGGTTCCCAGACATTAATAGTGATATTTTTCCTGAATATTATCGTCATCACACAAAAGTGTGTGCCTTGGTGTGACTGAGGGAGAGGGGGATGAGGGAGAGAGGGGAGAATGATTATGGGTGGGATGGGTTGTTTGTGTGTGTGTAGTCTCGCACAAGCTTACTCAAGCTTACTCACAATGGTACGTTTTGGATCCAAATGAAGTAATAAAGCTTTCGTCTGTGCCTGTCAGCCTGCGTGTGTGTGTGTTGTTGTTGATTATTTCTCTGCATGGTTTCTCAGCAGTGTGTGTGTGTCAGACGCAGGCTCCCGTCACACACACACACTCAGGACCCCACAGAGGTGACTCTGACGTTGATGTTGACTCACAATGGCTACTTAATGTTTCCCAGGAAATGTATGACCACATAATGTTTCCCGGGAAATGTATTTTTGCTAGGTCTGAGATGTGTGTGTGTGGCAATTGAAAACTGATTGGAGAGGGGAGAGCAACACACACACGCACGCGCATGCTCCTGACCCCCCAGTGAAGGGGTCATAAGTTATTAACAAACCACTGGCTGACGGAGAGCTCTGACCCCTACAGTCGCTCTAAGGCCTTAACACTCTCCAATGAGAGGCGGCAGGTAGCCTAGCAGGTTAGAGCGTTGGGCCAGTAACCGAAAGGTTGCTTGTTCGAATCCCTGAGCCGACAAGGTGAAAAAGCCTAGCACTATCTCACAAATAATAAGGAATCAAGATCTCAATCTCCTGGTTT
This sequence comes from Coregonus clupeaformis, assembly GCF_020615455.1. Classification (NCBI taxonomy): domain Eukaryota; kingdom Metazoa; phylum Chordata; class Actinopteri; order Salmoniformes; family Salmonidae; genus Coregonus; species Coregonus clupeaformis. Next base: position 53,791,068 of record NC_059207.1, read on the forward strand.
CTGTTCACATTGCTTGAAAACAGAAAGCAGCAAATGCAAGAGACATAAGGGCCCAGTTAGGGGCGACCAGGTTCTCTCTTTCTGTTGATGATTCAGTCTGAACTTTGGACACCTTGACCTACCTAGACACATATGCTTACATGAATAAACACACAAACTGCTAGCATTGACTGGTTAATGGGTCAAGTCATGTTACGGTTGAACTTAAACCCAATGTGTAACCCACTCAGCCTGATGGCTCAGTTGGTAGAGCATGGCACTTGCAACACCAGGGTTTTGGGTTTGATTGCCACGGGGGCCCAGTACCAAAATAAGTATGAAAATGTATGTACTCACTACTGTAAGTCGCTCTGGATAAAAAAAATATTTTAAAAAATACAAATGTTCCTATAAGACCTGAAAATAATGTTCAACTATATCAATCTAGGCTAAATGTACACTACATGACCAAAAGTATGTGGACACCTGCTCGTCAAAATTC